>NC_056062.1:7272727-7575757 GCF_016772045.2 Ovis aries
TGCCACCCAATCATCTCATCCTCTGTCACCCACTTCTCTTCCAAACTTCAGTCTTTCCCAGCATCAAAGTCTTTTCAAATGAGTCAGTTCTTCACATCAGATGGCCAAGTATTGGCATTTCAGCTTCAAATCAGTCCTTCAAATAAATATTCTGGACTGATTTCCTTTATGATGGATTGGTTGGATCTCCTTGCAGTCCAAATCATTCTCAAGAGTCTTCTCCAGCACCACAGTTCAAAAGCATCAGTTCTTCAGCACTCAGCTTTCTTTTCAGTCCAACTCTCACATCCATACATGACTAGTGGAAAAAACATAGCTTTGTCTAGACCGAACTTTGTTGGCTAAGTAATATCTCTGCATTTTAATATGCTCTCAAGGTTGGTCCTAACTTTTCATTCAAGGAGAAAGCTTTTAATTTCATGGCTGTAGTCAGCTTCTGCAGTGATTTTGGAGCCTCCCCTCCCCAAATAAATTCTGTGACTATTACCATTATTTCACCATCTATTTGCCCTGAAGTGATGGGACCAGATGTCATGATCTTAGTTTTTTGAATGTTGAGCTTTAAGCCAACTTTTTCACTCTGCTCTTCCACTTTCTGCACAATTGCACTCATCTCACATGCTAGTAAAATCATGCTCAAAATTCTCCAAGCCAGGCTTCAGCAATACATGAACAGTGAACTCCCTGATGTTCAAGCTGGTTTTAGAAAAGGCAGAGGAACCAGAGATCAAATTGCCAACATCCGCTGGATCATGGAAAAAGCAAGAGAGTTCCTGAAAAACATCTATTTCTGCTTTATTGACTATGCCAAAGCCTTTGACTGTGTGGATCACAATAAACTGGAAAATTCTGAAACAGATGGGAATATCAGACCACCTAACCTGCCTCTTGAGAAATCTGTATGCAGGTCAGGAAGCAACAGTTAGAACTGGACATGGAACAACAGACTGGTTCCAAATAGGAAAAAGAGTACGTGAAGGCTGTCTATTGTCACCCTGCTTATTTAACTTATATGCAGAGTACATCATGAGAAATGCTGGACTGGAAGAAAGACAAGCTGGAATCAAGATTGCCGGGAGAAATAGCAATAACCTCAGATATGCAGATGACACCACCCTTATGGCAGAAAGTGAAGAGGAGCTAAGAAGCCTCTTGATGAAAGTGAAAGAGGAGAGTGAAAAAGTTGGCTTAAAGCTCAACGTTCAGAAAACGAAGATCATGGCATCCGGTCCCATCACTTCAGGGGAAATAGATGGGGAAACAGTGGAAACAGTGTCAGACTTTATTTTCTTGGCTCCAAAATCACTGCAGATGGTGACTGCAGCCATTAAATTAAAAGATGCTTACTCCTTGAAAGAAAAGTTATGACCAACCTAGATAGCGTATTCAAAAGCAGAGACATTGCTTTGCCGACTAAGGTTCGTCTAGTCAAGACTATGATTTTTCTGTGGTCATGTATGGATGTGAGAGTTGGACTGTGAAGAAGGCTGAGCACCGAAGAATTGATGCTTTTGAACTGTGACATTGGAGAAGACTCTTGAGGGTCCCTTGGACTGCAAGGAGATCCAACCAGTTCATTCTGAAGGAGTTCAATCCTGGGATTTCTTTGGAAGCAATGATCCTAAAGCTGAAGCTCCAGTACTTTGGCCACCTGATGGGAAAGTTGACTCATTGGAAAAGACTCTGATGCTGGGACAGATTGGGGGCAGGAGGAGAAGGGGATGACCGAGGACGAGATGGCTGGATGGCATCACCGACTCGATGGATGTGAGTCTGAGTGAACTCCCAGAGATGGTGATGGACAGAGAGGCCTGGCGTGCTGCAATTCATGGTGTCGCAAAGAGTTGGACAAGACTGAGCGACTGAACTGAACTGAACTGCCACTTTAATCAAGAGGTTCTTTAGTTCTTCACATTCTGCCATAAGGGTGGTATCATCTGCATATCAGAGGTCATTGATATTTTCCTAACAATCTTGATTAAGCTTGTGCTTCATCCAGTTCAGCATTTCTAGTGATATACTCTGCATATAAGTTAAAAAAGCAGGGTGACAATATCCAGCCTTAATGTAATCATTTCCCATTTTGGAACCAGTCTGTTGTTCCATGTCCAGTTTTAACTGTTCCTTCCAGACCAGCATACAGATTTCTCAGGAGGCAGGTCAGATAATCTAGTATACCCACATTTTGAAGAATTTTCCATAGTGCGTTATGATTCACATAGTCAAAGGCATTGGCATATTCAGTAAAGCAGTAGGTGTTTTTTTCTGGAACTCTCTTGCTATTTTGATGATCAAATGGATGCTGGCAATTTGATCTCTGATTCCTCTGCCTTTTCTAAATCCATCTGGAAGTTCACAGGTCACGTACTGTTGAAGCCTGGCTTGGAGAGTTTTGAGCATTCCTTTGCTAGCATGTAACGTGAGTGCCATTGTGCAGTAGTTTGAGCATTCTTTGGCATGGCCTATCTTTGGGATTGGAATGAAAACATCTTTTCCAGTCCTGTGGCCACTGCTGAGTTTCCCAAATTTTCTGGCATATTGAATGCAGCACTTTCACAGCACCATCTTTTAGGATTTGAAATAGCTCAACTGGAATTCCATCACCTCCACTAACTTTGTTTGTAATGATGTTTCTTAAGGCCTGGAAAATCCCATGGATGGAGGAGGCTGGTAGGCTGCAATCCCTGGGGTTTTGAAGACTTGGACACGACTGAGTGACTTCACTTTCAGTTTTCACTTTCATGCATTGAGAAGGAAATGGCAACCATTCCAGTTCTTACCTGAAGAATCCCAGGGATGGGGGAGTTTGGTGGGCTGCCATCTATGGGGTCGCACAGAGTCAGACACAACTGAAGTGACTTAGCAGCAGCAGCAGCAAGGCCCACTTGGAGAAGGAAATGGCAACCCACTCCAGTATTCTTGCCTGGAAAATCCCATGGACAGAATAGCCTGGTAGGCTACAGTCCACGGGGCTGCAAAGAGTCAGACACGACTTCACAGACTTCACATTACAGGATGTCTGGCTCTAAGTGAGTGAACACACCGTAGTGATTATTTGGATCATGAAGATGTTTTTTGTATAGTTCTTCTGTGCATTCTTGCCAACTCTTCTTACTATCTTCTGCTTCTGTTGAGTCCATACCATTTCTGTTCTTTATCATGCCCATCTTTGCATGAAATGTTCCTTTGATATCTCTAATTTTCTCGAAGAGATCTCTAGCCTTTATCATTCTATTATTTTCCTCTATTGCTGAAGAAGCCTTTCTTATCTCTCCTTGTTATTCTTTGGAACTCTGCATTCAAATGGGTATATCTTTCCTTTTCTCCTTTGCCTTTTGATTGTCTTCTTTCTCAGCTTTTTGTAAGGCCTCCTCAGACAGCCATTTTGCCTTTTTCATTTTTTTTTTTTTCTTGGAGATGGTCTTGATTGCTGCCTCCTGTTCAACGTCAGGAACTTCTATCCATTGTTCTTCAGGCACTCTGTCTATCAGAGCTAATCCTTTGAACTTATTTGTCACTTCTACTGTATAATCATAAGGGATTTGATTTAGGTCATACTTGAATGGTCTAGTGGTTTTCCCTACTTTCTTCAATTCCAGTCTTAATCTGGCAATAAGGATTTCATAATCTGAGCCACAGTCAGTTCAGTCTTGTTTTTGCTAACTGTGTATAGCTTCTCCATCTTTGGCTACAAATAATATAATCAATCTGATTTTGGTGTTGACCATCTGGTGATGCCCATGTGTATGGTCTTCTCTTGTGTTGTTGGAAGAGGGTGTTTGTTCTGACCAGTGTGTTCTCTTGGAAAAACTCTATTAGCCTTTGCCCTGCTTCATTCTGTACTTCATGGTCAAATTTGCCTGTTACTCCAAGTATATCTTGACTTCCTACTTTACATTCCAGTCCCCTGTAATGAAAGGACATATTTTTGAGTGTTAGTTCTAGAAGGTCTTGTAAGTCTTCATAGAACCGTTCATCCTAAGCTTCTTCAGCGTTACCGGTCAGGCCATAGTCTTGGATTTATCTGATATTGAATGGTTTGCCTTGGAAATGAACAGGGGTCCTTGTGTCATTTTTGAGATTGCATCCAAGTACTGCATTTCCAACTCTTTGATTGACTATGATGGTTATTCCGTTTCCTCTAAGGGAGTCTTTCCCACACTAGTAGATATAATGGTCCTCTGAGTTAAATTCAACCATTCCAGTCCATTTTAGTTTGCTGATTCCTAAAATGTCTACGTTCACTCTTTCCATCTACTGTTTGACCACTTCCAATTTGCCTTGATTCACGGACCTAAAATTCCAGGTTCTTATGCAATATTGCTGTTTATAGCATCGGACTTTACATCCATCACCAGTCACATCCAAAACAAAGTGTTGTTTTTGCTTTGACTCCATCTCTTCATTCTTTCTGGAGTTATATCTCCACTGACCTGCAGTTAACATATTGTGCTTCTACCGACCTGGTGAGTTTATAATTCATTTCCTGTCTTTTTGCCTTTTCATATTGTTCCAGAGGTTTCAAGGCAAGAATACTGAAGTTGTTTGCCATTCCCTTCTCCAGTGAACCACATTTTGTCAGAACTTTCCACCATGATCTGCCTGTCTTGGGTGGCCCTACATGGCATGGCTCATAGTTTCATTGAGTTAGACAAGGATGTGGTCCATTTGATCAGATTGGTTAGTTTTCTGTGCTTGTGATTTTCTGTCTGTCTGCCCTCTGATAGAGAAGGATAAGAGGCTCATGGAAGCATCCTGATGGGAGAGAATGATTGAAAGAGAAACTGGGTCTTACTCTGGTGGGCAGAGCCATGTTCAGTAAATCTTTAATCCAATTTTGTGCTGATGGGTGGGGTTGTGTTCCCTGTCTGTTTTCTGACCTGAGGTCAAACTATGTTGGAGGTAATGAAGATAATAGCAACCTCCTTCAATACTATAATTTCTACACATAATCAACATTTTTAAAATATTAATCATTATATATATATATATATATATATAATTTTCTTTTAAGTCTCTGAAATCTGGTGTGTAAAGTACTAATATGTTTCAATTTACCTAATTGCTCAAGACCAGATGTGGCTAGGGGTTGCTGTATTCAAAAGCACAAACTTAAGGCTTCGTTCTCCTCTCAGTATAATAAATATATATGGAGATAATTTCCTTTTTATATGGAAAAAAGCCATACTATTTTTTCCCAATTCATTCATACATGTCCCTAATTGATAGGATGCATAATACTTCTTTCATTATCTGACCGTGCATCTATCTTCACACTGCACCTCACAGAAATTTCTTTCCTTCTACATTTGGAACAATGGTAAAGCAATCGTATGTGTGAAACATTTCTGACCATGCATTTTGAGAAGTTTCTTTGATAAAAAGAATTTGTTTTCAAGAGATTTACACTAATTAAAATACAAACTATCACATTTAAATTCCATCTTACTTATTTAAAGGAAATGATACATTTGAAATGCTTCTACCTGAGACACAAACAGGCATGTGTTTGAATCTCAGCAAGGAAAACTATGTGCCAATGAGTTGTCATTAAATGTTTTCATCCTAGGTCTCAATCCCCTAATTTATAAAATTTGATATGAGTCGTAGAAAGTCATATCAGTATACTTCAGTTCAGTTCAGTCGCTCAGTCATGTCCAACTCTTTGCAACACCGTGATTTGCAGCACGCCAGGCCTTCCTGTCCGTCACCAACTCCCGGAGTTCACCCAAACTCCGGTCCATCGAATCGCTGATGCTATCCAGCCATCTAATCCTCTGCCATCTCCTTCTCCTCCTGCTCCCAATCCCTCCCAGCAGCAGAATCTTTTCCAGTGAGTTAACTCTTTGCATGAAGTGGCCAAAGTATTGGAGTTTCAGCTTTAGCATCAGTCCTTCCAAAGAACACCCAGGACTGATATCCTTTAGAATGTACTGGTTCGATCTCCTTGCAGTCCAAGGGACTCTCAAGAGGCTTCTCCAACACCACAGTTCAAAAGCATCAATTCTTCAGCTCTCAACTTTATTCACAGTCCAACTCTCACATCCATACATGACCGCTGGCAAAATCATAGCCTTGACTAGATGGACCTTTGTTGGCAAAGTAATGTCTCTGCTTTTGAATATGCTATCTAGGTTGGTCATAACTTTCCTTCCAAGGAGTAAGTATCTTTTAATTTCATGACTGTAATCACCATCTGCAGTGATTTTGGAGCCCCCCAAAATAAAGTCTGACTCTGTTTCCATTGTTTCCCCATCTATTTGCCATGAAGTGGTGGGACCAGATATCATGATCTTCATTTTCTGAATGCTGAGCTTTAAGCCAACTTTTTCACTCTCCTCTTTCACTTTCATCAAGAAGCTCTTTAGTTCTTCACTTTCTGCCTTAGTAATTGGTAAAATTGACCTTTGAATCTGTAAAAATAAGTTATACAAATGAATAGTTTAAGAATAAAACAACCATCATATAAATAAGCATTTCATTAGGTATCACCTGTCAGGATATGGTTTAGTAGCTAATGACAACATATGCCTTGTTTTCACAAGACAACAATGACAAAATTAACAGGAATATTCTGAAAGATATCATAGTAAAGGTCATATGTTTGCCTTGGAGAACAGCAGTGAATATAGTGTGCTATCCAAATCATGAGAGGATTTGAATAAATGCATTCAGTTGGAAAATCACATGATTTCTTTATGGGGAAAAAAAAAAAAAAACAACTGAACTTTTAGGAAGCAGTATGAACTCTTCTTTCTGGAAACAAAAAGAAGCCATATTGTGGACTCAAGTAAGAGATTACCTATTTTAAATTAGTGGCAAAGCCACTAAACATGTAAGAATTCCTTAGGGAATAGATTCTAGAAGGGATGTCTGTTTAGTTCTAAAATACTTGCTTTTGTGTGTGTCTTAATTTCCCATGTTGAACATGATTGTTGTTTAGCATATGAGAGAACATTGATTTTCTATCCTTGCTAGAATCAGAATCTAAAAATCACCTCTTGAATCACTGAAACCAAAGGAGTATATAATAGTAGGTATAATTCTACCAATAATATTGTAAGATAGTGTTACCCCATTAAATATATCAGGAAAACAATGCATGAGTGGGTTTGCAAATTCTCACAAATTCACACACTTCATGTTTGATGAAACTAGAAGGGGAACCTGATGGCAGAACAAATGTCTACTGTATTTTCTTGCTAGATGTGTCTGTATATTTTGGGCACATATCATGATTAGCTTTTCTTGATAAAACTCATCAATTTATATTCTTAATAACTGTAACACATCTATTAAAAAGAAAACAGCACGATTCAATGAATTATCCCATCTTACTCACAATTGCTCCAAGACAGGAATTCTTCCAAAAAGAACCCCATATCCATATACCCACTTCACGTAAAATGTTCATGTTTAAATTATTTACTTAATACTAGCTTATTACTTTAAAAAAAGTCACTTTAAAATAGAGGCTTTCAATTATCTAATCTTCAGTTATTTCTTCCAGTGGTTATATTCTTATATATATATTTCTAAACAAGAATAATAGTCAATCTGAATTTTTAAATAAAATGATAACAAGATGGTGAAATTGCACCTATTGTTTAAAGACAATTGCATACTGGTTCTTTTTAACAGGCCTCTTTGTGCAGACAGATTGCCAAAAGATGAGTGGGATATGAGCAAAACGTGAAAGATACAGTATTCTCAGCAAATGATTACAATTTTCTTTCCAGGTTCCGAAGGGAAAGAGAAAGAAAGCTTTGGTTATTTATTTTGGATAAATTGTTCACTGCATTTGCTGTTTTATAAGATGAAATAGAATGATCTTTATCATAAATGCACATTTTCAGTTCAGTTCAGTCACTCAGTCGTGTCTGACTTTTCAGGACCCCATGAATCGCAGTACGCCAGGCCTCCCTGTCCATTACCAAATCCCGGAATTCACCAAACTCATGTGCATCGAGTCCGTGATGCCATCCATCCATCTCATCCTCTGTCGTCCCCTTCTCCTCCTGCCCCCAATCCTTCCCAGCATCAGGGTCTTTTCCAATGAGTCAACTCTGCGCAGGAGGTGGCCAAAGTATTGGAGTTTCAACCTCAAAATCAGTCCTTCCAATGAACACCCAGGACTGGTCTCCTTTAGGATGGAATGGTTGGATCTCCTTGCAGTCCAAGGGACTCACAAGAGTCTTCTCCAACACCATATTTCAAAAGCATCAATTTTTCTGTGCTCAGCTTTTTTCACAGTCCAACCCTCACATTCGCACATTATCACTAGAAAAACCATAGTGTTGACTAGATGAACCTTTGTTGGCAAAGTAATGTCTCTGCTTTTGAATATACTACCTAGGTTGATCATAACTTTCCTTCCAACTGGTAGGTGTCTTTTAATTTCATGGCTGCAATCACCATGTGCAATGATTTTGGAGACCAGTAAAATAAAGTCTGACACTGTTTCCACTGTTTCCCCATCTATTTCCCATGAAGGGATGGAACAAGAAGCCAATATCTTAGTTTTCTGAATGTTGAAGTTTGAGACATCTTTTTCACTCTCCACTTTCACTTTCATCAAGAGGCATTTTAATTCCTATTCACTTTCTGCCATAAGAGTGGTGCCATCTGCATATCTGAGGTTTTTGATATTTCTCCCTGCAATCTTGATTCCAGGTTGTGCTTCATCCAGCCCAGCGTTTATCATGATGTACTCTGCATATAAGTTAAATAAGGAGGGTGACAATTTACAGCCTTGACATACTCCTTTTCCTATTTAGATCCAGTCTGTTGTTCCATATTCATTTCTAACTGTGGATTCCTGACATGCATAAAGGTTTCTCAAGAGGCAGGTCAGGTGGTCTGGTATTCCCATCTCTTGAATAATTTTCCACAGTTTATTGTGATCCACACAGTCAAAGAATTTGGCATAGTCAATAAAGCAGAAATAGATGGTTTTCTGGAACTCTCTTGCTTTTTCTATGTTCCAGAGGATGTTGGCAATTTGATCTCTGGTTCCTCTACCTTTCCTAAAACCAGCTTGAACATCTGTAAATTCATGGTTCATGTTTTGCTGAAGCCTGGCTTGGAGAACTTTGAGCATTACTTTACTGGCTTGTGAGATAAGTGTAATTTTTGAGCACTATTTGGCATTGTCTTTCTTTGGGATTGGAATGAAATCTGACCTTTTCCTGTCCTGTGGCCACTGCTGAGTTTTCCAAATTTGCTGGCATATTGAGTGCAGCACTTTCACAGCATCATTTTTCAGGATTTGAAATAGCTCAACTGGAATTCCATCACTTCCACTAGCTTTGTTCGTAGTGATGCTTTCTAAAGCCCACTTGTCTTCACATGCCAGGATATCTGGCTCTAGGTGGGTGATCACACCATCGTGATTATCTGGGTCATGGAGATTTTGTTGTACAGATTTTCTGTGTGTTCTTGCCACCTCTTCTTAATATCTTCTGCTTCTCTTAGGTCCATATCATTTCTGTCCTTTGTCGAGCCCATTTTTGCATGAAATGTTACCTTGGTATGTCTAATTTTCTTGAAGAGATTTCCAGTCTTTCCCATTCTGTTATTTTCCTTGATTTCTTTGCATTGATCTCTGAGGAAGTCTTTCTTATCTCTCCTTGCTATTCTTTGGAACTCTTCATTCAAATGGGAATACCTTTCCTTTTTTCCTTTGTTGTTCACTTCTCTTCTTTTCACAGCTATTTGTAAGGCCTCCTCAGACAGCCATTTTCCTTTTTTTGCATTTCTTTTCCTTGGGGATGGTCTTAATCCCTCTCTCCTGTACAATGTCATGAACCTCCGTCCATAGTTCATCAAGTTTTATGTCTATCAGATCTAGTCTCTTAAATCTATTTCTTACTTTCACTGTATAATCATAAGGGATTTGATTTAGGTCATACCTGAATGGTCTAGTGGTTTTCCTGACTTTCTTCAATTTAAGTCTGAATTTGGTAATAAGGAATTCATAATCTGAGCCACAGTTAGCTCCTGGTCTTATTTTTGCTCAGCGTATAGAGTGCATCTTTGGCTGCAAAGAATATAATCAATCTGATTTCAGTGTTAACCATCTGGTGATATCCATGTGTAGAGTAGTCTCTTGTGTTGTTGGAAAAGGGTGTTTGCTATGAGCAGTGAGTTCTCTTGGCAAAATTCTATTAGCCTCTGCCCTGCTTCATTTCGTATTCCAAGGCCAAATTTGCCTGTACTCCAGGTGTTTCTTGACTTCCTACTTTTGCATTCCAGTCCCCTATAATGAAAAGGACATCTTTTTTGGGTGTTAGTTCTGAAATGTCTTGTAGGTCTTCATAGAACCATTCAACTTCAACTTCTTCAGCATTACTGGTTGGGGCATAGGCTTAGATCACTATGATATTGAATGGTTTGCCTTGGAAATGAACAGAGATCATATGGTGTTTTTGAGATTGTATCCAAGTACTGCATTTCGGAGTCTTTTGTTGACCATGATGACTACTCCATTTCTTCTAAGTGATTCCTGCCCACAGTCGTAGATATAATGGTCATCTGAGTTAAATTCACCCATTCCAATCCATTTTAGTTCACTGATTCCTCGAATGTCGACGTTCACTCTTGCTATCTCCTGTTTGACCACTTCCAAATTGCCTTGATTAATGGAACTAACATTCCAGGTTTCGATGCAATATTGCTCTTTACAGCATTGGACCTTGCTTCTATCACCAGTCACATCTGCAACTGGCTATTGTTTTTGCTTTGGCTTCTTCCCTTCATTCTTTCTGAAGTTCTTTCTCCACTGATCTGTAGCATATTGGGAACATTGACCTGGGGAATTCCTCTTTCACTATCCTATCATTTTGCCTTTTCATACTGTTCATGTGGTTCTCAAGGCAGGAATATTGAAGTGGTTTTCTATTCCCTTCTCCAGTGGACCACATTCTGTAAGACCTCTCCACCATGACCTGTCTATCTGGTGTGGCTCCACACTGCATGGCTTGTCTGTTTGTGCAGACAGGTTGCCAAAAGATGAGTGTGATATGAGTAAAAAGTGAAAGATACAGTATTCTCAGCAAGTGATTGTAATTTTCTTTCCTTGTTCCAGTGGGAAAGAGAAAGAGAGCTTTGTTTTTTTATTTTGGCTAAATTGTTCACTGCATTTGTTGTTTTATAAGATGAAATAAAATGGTCTTTATCATAAATGCACATTTTAGGTACAGTCATATAGTCATGTGTATGTGCAAAACTTGACTGAGTCTGAAGAGAAAATACAGATCAGTACGGTATTCAGCATAATGGAAACTGTGAGTCATTCTTTTCCTCCCAGCTTTGCTTTTCTTCTTTGTTACCTCTTTTAATTAATTGCAACATCCTTGACTTAGACTTTCAACTTGGAAAATATAGAATTATCATATCATTATATTCCTATAGCCTTCAGACTGTACCTTACATGGTTTCATGACTTTGTAGATTTTCATATTTTAGAGCTGTTTTCCTTTTTTGCTATTTTCTCAGTTACAGTTGTTTTTATTTTCCTCAATTCAACATAACTGTGTTCTCCGTCCTCTGCAAAGAATCAGTCAGAAGATTATTTCTCATACATTTTCCCTCCCAGTCTGTAAGGCAATAACCTCTTCCTTCTTTGCTTTTTGCATATCTATATCTGTTTCTTTAAAGACATGTAATATTTCTAGTCTGTTTTATGTAGTAAGTGAATATGTTTCTTTTCTTCTTTTATATAGCTTCAGATGCTTCAGAAAGGAGAACATGCAGCTTAAAAACTTAATAACAGTTCAGGGACTCATTGGCTATTTGAGTGTGTTCTTTCAAAGTAGAAACAGGTGGAGTAAATTTGACAGATTTGGAGACTGCATTGATTTCTTTTAAAATTTATTTCTTTGAAACAAAACTTACTATAACATCTTTAGCTTCTGCACCACACACAATAATATTCAGTGAGATTAAAATAAAGGCATATTTCTCAGTATGGGTCTCTTATATTTAATATTGCATGCATGTGTGTTCATCATGTCTGACTCATTGTAACTCCAGGAACTGTAGTCTGCCAAGCTTCTCTGTCCATGGAATTTTCCAGGGGAGAATACTGGTGTTGCCAGTTTCTACTCCAGAGGATCTCTGCACCCGGAGATTAAACCCACGTTTCCTATGTCTTTTGCATTGGCATGCAGATTCCTTACCACCGAGCCACCTGGGAAACACATATTTAATATTACATACCAAGAAAATCAGTAATTTATGACTATTTTTTTTTTAATTTTTACTTTATTTTACTTTACAATACTGTATTGGTTTTGCCATATATTGACATGATTCCACCACGGGGGTACATGCTTTCCCAAACATGAACCCCCCTCCCATCTCCCTCCCCATAACATCTCTCTGGGTCATCCCCGTGCACCAGCCCCAAGCATCCTGTATCCTGCATCAGACATAGATTGGCAATTCATTTCTTACATGATAGTATGCATGTTTCAATGCCATTCTCCCAAATCATCCCACCCTCTCCCTCTCTCTCTGAGTCCAAAACTCCGTATTTTAAGTGATTCTTGTGGATTCTAACCAAAGTCATATTTTGTAGTATGTCTTTAATCTTTCATTTTTTCCCCTAAAGTTACGAACTCAAATTAGAGAATAATCAAGGGGTGGTTTGGTTATTCTTACGCTCAAATTTTATTCAAGAGAAGAAAATTTGACAGTCTGAAATGGCAATAACCTATAAAATGGAAAATAACTGACAATTTAGAGAAGTAAAATGCAAAGCTGTCAGGTAAAATGTAATTCATAAAAGAGAAACATTAAATGAAGAATATGAAAAACATTGGCTTTTAAATACAAGTAGAAGTTGAAGAAAATCTTCTATCCTTTTAAAAAAAGAAACCTGAGATATAAATTTCACAGTATCTGACATAAATTTGAGCCTTCAATTGCTAAAAATGCAAAAATTAGAAGAATGAAAGAGTTCCACTGTTCTTCCTTCCTTGAGCGTAGCCTCAACTTCCCAGCAGGCGTGCTGTTCTGGACAAGGCTCTAGGGGAGGATGCTTATCCTTGTTAGGCTTTTGTACTGTCACTTGGGAAGAGTAACACAGCCCAAAGGCTGTGACCTCACAGTCCAGGTAGGCGATATTTGCTGATATTCTTGAATTCTTTACAGTGGCAATAAAATATGATACAGTAGTTTTCTTTTTTGTTTTACAAATATAACTATTGAAAATATTATATGTATAGCACAACAAAGTGAGCGGGGTATATTCCCTAAGAGAATTTAAAAAATAAATAAATTATTTTTTTTAAAGCCATAACTTTGAGCTATAAGATAAAAAAGACATGATAACCTAGTGTATAAGAGGTAATATCAATAACATGATCATATAAGTGACATATGATAAAATAGTAAAGCTTCAATATTATCAAAAAATGATAAACATGTGAGATGAGAGATATGTTATTTAGCAAGATGAGAATATTTTATTAGGTATTATATATATATCAAAACATTATCATGTACGTTTCAAATATCTTACAATTTTATTTTGTGGTAATAATAAGGAGAAGTGTCATCTCCTAAAGCCTTCTCCAGAACAGCACACCTGCCGGGAAGCTGAGGCTATACTCAAGGAAGAAAAATAGTAGAGCAGTAGCATTCTTCTAATTATTCTACTTTTTGCAATTGGAAGCTCAAATTTGTGTTAGACCTTGATGAGGTTTTCCCTGGTAGCTCAACTGGTAAAGAATCTGCGTGCAATGTGGGAGACCTGGGTTGGATCCCTGGGTTGGGAAAATCTCCTGGAGAAGGGAAAGGCTACCCACTCCAGTATTCTGGCCTGGAGAATTCCATGGACTAGTCCATGGGGTCACAAAGAGTCAGACACAACTGAGCGACTTTTACTTTCACTTTTATGCCTTGAAGAAACTGGAAAAAAGCACTGTGTTTCAGAAATAAATTTTTTAAAAAAATTTTAGTTACTGAATACACACAATTCTTTAAGTCATTTGAGTGTTTTCATATGAAACATTGCAATAAGATGGATTTGGCAAAAAGTTCATTTGACTTTTTCCATAAGATGTTACGGAAAAACCTGAATGAAATTTTTGGCCATCTCAACACATGATCTGGCATTTGGAAAAATAAAAAAATAGTGTCAGAAAACACACACTCATCCTTGCAGAGTGAAAAGTATTGGGGAAAAAGGCTAAGTTCTTATAATTTGAAATATTTTTTCTGACATAGTAGAGTGCCTAATTTCTCCCAATTGTGTAAACATAGTATCAGTCCAGGATGTAGTATCTCCACTTTTGCGACTAAAAACGTGGTCTGTGGACAAAGACCATTGACATTACTGGGGAATCTGTGAGAAATTCTGACCCTCAAATCTCTTTCCAGACCATGTGAATGAATTTCTGCCTGTTTGAAGGATTCCACTGGTTCATATGTTCAATAAAACTTGAGAAGTTTTGGACAAGTGAAAGTGGATAGAAAGGACCAAAAAATCACAAAAATTCTTTGATGACCAACTGAAAGGAGTAAAGTGCCCTGGGTCCTGTGGCAAACACACACACACAAAATGAAGTAAGGGTGAAAATTTGCTGAACACAAAGAATAGAGACATCCTAAAGTAAATCAATAAAGCACACCAGAGGAACTAGCTATTGTTCCTTGTTATTAAATCTCTTCCAAAGGCAGGGATTGACCAGCTACTGCATTTTAACTTTTCCAACATTTTAGTCAAGAAGGTAAACTGGGGAGCATTCTTATCATCTGACAGACACCTCATTGGATCCCAAATTATACATTATGATTTACTTTGTTCAGTGATCAGCAAAAACAAAAGAAAAAGGTAATAACTGAGTTTTAGGTTCAATTTAGAGAAAACTTGGGATCTCATTTATTTTACTTCAGAAAATATAAAAACAGTTAGAAATTTTTTGTAATAATGCCTCACTCTTTGAATAAGAGCAATAATAAAAAAAAAAAGTCGTCATCCTATTTGAACATTATATCCTAAAGAGTCTGTCACAGTGTTCCTTGGCATTGTGTGTTTAATGCAAATCTGACACTGGCTGAGTTAACATTAAATGAAAGAACGAATGAATTAAACAAAGGAAAACAGCAAACAAAATAGCAAATTAGAGAAGTTTAATTCAAAATTTCTTGTAGGGGCAATTATTAAATTCTGTAAGGAATTAGATAGAATCCATTGTTAGACTTCTTGAAAAGCCCAAACTGGGAAAACTGTGGTTCTGGGAAAAGTCTGGGAATGACAAAAGAAAGCCAAAGTCCCAGACACATCAGTTCTAGTATGCATGTCCTGGCATCCTTTTCACCAAACTCACACTCATTTGAAATATGTGCTACCAATCAAGGCCTGATTTACCTATAATTGCACTAGAAGGAACCGTATGGTAGTTGTAGTCAAAAAACTTGAAATCAATATCCAGTTCTCAATGGACTACCAGATGTAAGCAAACAATTAGGAACACTTCACTTTCTTTTATAAATGACAACATATATCTAGTTTTAAGATATTTTATCTGGAAAATCATAGAATATATTTCCTTAATGATGGAATATAGAGAATGCTTTCCTTAAAAAATTGCCAGAAATATTAATAAACATATATTATAAACAAGCTTACTGGGACTTCCCTGGTGGTCTAGTGGTTAAGACTTCATCTTTCAATGTAGAAGGTGTGAATTTGATCCCTGATTGGGAGCCAAGATCCCACATGCCTCAAAGTAAAAAACCAAACATAAAACAGAAACAATATTGCGACAAATTCAACGAAAGACTTTAAAAATTGTCCACATCTTAAAAAATGTAAAAAAGAATGCAAGATATATATATATCCTTTATTTAGAACATGCATCAAATTGCATTTTTATTATACATGGAAAATATAGACACTATTTGTATTCTTTGGTTTTAGAGTGATACTTAAATTATGTCATGCCTATCATGCGCCAAGGATATCCATAAAAATAATAACTTATCAGCTTCCTTAACTGTGTTCTTCTAATGTTTTACCCTAGAACCTTTAACATTGATCTGTATGTTCAGCACCAAAGCCTCAACAAACACTTGAACAACAAGTATGCACATACACGTGTACACACACACACACACACGCACATATATATGGGCAAAAAGGCATATTTATTTATCAGTAGTTTGGTATGGTAAATCTTGATGCTCTGATTTTATCATCCTCATAGTTATAGCATTTGATTCTTTCTTCCTAAACTGTCAACCTGCAACTTAATGCTTTTCTTCCTTGTTCTGTACCTTAGGTACTAAGTTTCCCCTTCCATGTACTTTCTTGGCTTTAAGGACTTTTGGGTCTCCTTCTGCAATTTTTTTTTTTTTTTTTTTACTAAGTCATACATACCTCCACTGGATCTTACAAAGGAGAAATAAAAAAAAGCAATGAAAAAGTATCAAAAATGTTTATATTTCTGTATATATATATGTACCATGCACACATACATACGTTTTATAGTATGATTTTTGTATACTACACATAACAACACAATGCTATATATGTTATTATTTCCATTTTATACACTGCATACTGAAGAATCTGTGTCTTAAAAGGCTGAGCTAAATTCTCCTTTACCAACTGGTAAAGGAAGTTTCCAGCCACTTTTAAAATATAGCTCTGTTAAGTTCTAAGACTTGTGCCATCAACGTCATGTACACTAATTCTCAATTTCCCTGCCATCTTCTGTTTGAATTGTTTCTACTATGAGATTTGTAATAGCAAAGATATTTCACCTTTCACATCATCTATAGTCAATTGGCAGAAACTAACTAGAATTTGTGACCAAAACTATTTTAATTTTTTAATATTTTAAATCAATTTTTGACAAAATTATAGATTCACATATAGTTGTAAAAAAAAAAAAATCAGGGAAACCTAATGTACTCTTTACCTATTTTACTCCAATGGTAACATCTTATACAACTTAAGAGTAAAGTTGCCACGTTTTTTCCTTTAACTTTTCCTTCTTTTTTCTTATGCAACAAATGCAAATAAATAAGAAATTATAACTAGAATCAAAAGCATTTCTGTTAAAATTAAATGTGCAGAAAGCATACATTAAATATTATTAAGAGCTATTCTTCTCATCAATATGGAGTGCATAGCACTTTGATTTTAAGTTATTTATTTCATTAATATTTATATTTCATGGAAAATTTAAAATTAGTTTTCAGTTAGCCATTAAAGTAAAAGTTTAAAAAGATTGGCATGTATTACATGTATTAAATTTTGCAAACAATGAAAAGGACAAGTTGATGTGGAACATTTCCAAGAAGATTTAATCTATAGGTAATTCTTAAACTATATTTACCTTTAAAGGTAGAGTCATGTTAGAGGATTTAGTAATCTCCAAGACAAATTACAGGACGAGAAAATTACCCCTAAGAGATGTTTTATTCATTTTAAATTGAAGGAGAGGAAGTTAATGAAATTGTTATCTTTTGCTAGTTTACCAGCAGATTCCATGCAAAATTATTCACTTTATAATGTTCAAAATAATAATTATCAATATAACTCATACAAAATATTTTACAAATGCTTGATATAACTGCAGACACATTGCATAAAATATACTTTAAATATGCTCTATATGGCTAACAGTTAGACTTCCATCATTCTAAACACTCTGGAAGACAGTGAATCACATTGAAGCACATAAGCCATCTGAACAAGGCAGAAGGAACTGCAGAACTCCTGAAATTAAGGCAGGCCACTTGAGTCTATTTGGCCTTTAAATCTTTAAAAGTGGGACTATGCATTTTTCTAGTTTAATGCAGATCAGAAGTTGCAGTGAGATTAGAAACAGCAAACTAGATGTGGGAGTGTTGGTTAAAGGCATTTGACAGTAGTGAAAAGTTACAGCTGACAGTTGGACATTGAGGAATGCAGACTCCCAGGAATATGCAGAAAAGTGCTGTGTGTTTAGTACAGAACAAGAATTGAGATACATAATGATGGTGATGAGTCATCAGGAGCAAACAGAATTATGTACTGTGTCCTTTGCTGAGGAAGGAAGTGAAGTATACTCTCGGTCTTTTGGAAAAATTTCTACTGAAAATAAATAAATAAATAAAATATTTGGCACCTGATGGGATAGACTTTGTTCACTTAATTCCTTCCAACCTTCTTGTTTTTCATAGGATTTTATTTTAAAACAAGTTGTTGAGATTACAAAAATACAAAGGACCTGATGTACTATGTGAATTCAAGTTCCATGACTTACAGTGACTGACTTTGGGCATCAGTGTCTCTTTGAGGTTATGTTCATGTCTGTAAACTCTCACTTTACTTACATCTTTGCTTTTCATACTGATCAAGAGTTAAGTGACAGTGAAGTCAGAGTGACTGATACTGTGATGTAGTTGTTATATCAAAACCAGTTCTCTTCCTTTGGTAATTAAGAAAATTAGAGATACTGGAGTAATATTTTTAAAAGATTGAGGTTTCAGAAGCTTACTGACTTTAGGGAGACTTTTGGGGCACTTGTTTGACTATCATGAATGTAAAGCATGGATTGGACTTCAGGTCAGATATCTATCATCTCAAACCTTCTAGAAGATGGTAGAATATGTGAAAGAGCACAAAGCATCTGAGAAACTTAAAACCACAGAACCCTGCAATTAAGAGGATCTCATTCTGAGTTCCATTTGCACCATAAATATTAAAATGCAATTTATCATTTTTTAAAAATTTATTGCAGATTAGAAGCAACAAATTCGACATGGGAGGAATTAGGGGAGGTGACAGTTAAATGCATTTTGAAGTTAAATCTGATAGCTTGACATTGAGGAGTACGGAAACTCCCCCAAACTCATTATTTATCATTTGGTGAAAATGAAGAAGGATTAGGACATGAAATAATTTCCAAGGATATCTCTGTTCTTCTTAATCTTTAGAGTGACTTCATAGGGATGTCTTCCAGTGTTTGGCCTTGAGGCACTTTTATGGGGATAGGGCAGCAGGTGAGAAGTGGCTCTTCTCTCTCTACTTCATGCAGAAGCGAGCTGACGACAAGTAGAAACAGAAATTATGTTTGCAGATCACTCAGGAAAAGAACTCTGTGACTAACCCACAAAGGTGGGTCATGCAAGCTTTGGGTAAACAAGTTGGAAAACTGGCAAGATGTCTAAAATTACTTTGGAAGAACATATACATTTAAACAAAGGTTTTATAAGTAGCGAGGAAAAGGCACTTCAATAAGCGATTTTCATGGCACCTGGGAGCTTGTTGTTCTTCTTAGCATTCGTTTTGCTTTTCCCATTTTAAGAAGGATATATGACGTGTGTGTGTGTGTGTGTGTGTGTGTGTGTGTGTTATATTTACAATTTACTAAAAAGGATGGCAGATTCAGTCTGAGAATATCAGTGTATTAGGGGCTTCTCAGCTGATGCTAGTGGTAAAGAATCTGTCTTCCAAAACAGTAGATGCAAGAGATGTGGGTTCAATCCTTGGGTCCAGAAGATCCCCTGGAGTAAGAAATGGCAACTCACTTCAGAATTCTTGCCTGGAAAATTTGATGAACAGAGGAGCCTGGCATGCTACAATTCATGGGCTGCAGAGAGTCGAACTTGACAGTGACTACGCATAAGCATAAGCACAGTATCAGTGTACTGTGATATCAAAATGTTGAGTGTTCCCTCCACATTCCCATATAACCAATATCTCCTCTGTTCTACAGAACAGTGAACAGTGTTGGAGATACTTTGTAATCTGACGGCCCTACTGGTAGCCATTAGCCTCACATAGTTACTAAGCATTTCAGATGTGGTTAGTGTGATCTAGAAACCAGTTTTTAGATTTTATTTCATTTTATTGGATTTAAATTTAAGTGACCAAGTGCCCCTTGTGTTTATGGCATTGGGCAATACAGATCACTGCATGATTATTATTATTATTTTTAATATCAAAATTGTTGAAGTTAATGAAAAGGTTTTAACCCCCAATTTTTTTTTGTTTATATATATTTACTTGCTTTTACTTTACAATATTGTTTTTGCCATACGTTGACATGAATTTACCATGGGTGTACATGTGTTCCCCATCCTGGACCCCCTCCCACCTCCCTCCCCATCCCATCCCTCTGAGTCATCCCAGTACACCAGCCCCGAGGACCCTGTATCATTCATCGAAACTGGACTGGCAATTAGTTTCACATATGATAATTTATATGTTTCAATGCCATTCTACCATATCATCCCACCATTGCCCTCTCCCACTGGGTCCAAAAGACTGTTCTATATACATCTGCGTCTCTTTTGCTGTCTTGCATACAGGGTTATCGTTACCATCTTTCTAAATTCCATATATATGCGTTAGTATACTGTATTGGCTTTTTTTCTTTCTGGCTTACTTCACTCTGTATAATAGGCTCCAGTTTCATCCACCTTATTAGAACTGATTCAAATGTATTCTTTTTAATGGCTGAGTAATATTCCATTGTGTATATGTACCACAGATTTCTTAACCATTCATCTGCTGACGGACATTTAGGTTGCTTCCATGTCCTGGCTATTATAAACAGTGCTGTAATGAACATTGTGGTACAGGTGTCTCTTTCAATTCTGGTTTCCTTGGTGTGTATGGTCAGCAGTGGGATTACTGGGTCATATGGCAATTCTTTTTCCAGTTTTTAAAGGAATCTTCACACTGTTCTCCATAGTGGTTGTACTAGTTTGCATTCCCACCAACAGTGTATGTGGGTTACCTTTTCTCCACACCCTCTCCAGCATTTATTGCTTGTTGACTTTTGGATAGCAGCCATTCTGACTGGCATGAAATGGTACCTCATTGTAGCTTTGATTTCATTTCTCTGATAATGAGTGATATTGAGCATCTTTTCATGCTTTTGTTAGCCATCTGTATGTCTCCTTTGGAGAAATGTCTGGAGAAATTTTAATTTGTTAAAATTGTAAATGTTTAGTTCTTTGGCCCATTTTTTGACTGGGTCATTTAGTTTTCTGGAATTGAGCTGCAGGAGTTTCTTGTATATTTTTGATATTAATTCTTTGTCTGTTGCTTCGTTTGCTATTATTTTCTCCCATTCTGAAGGCTGTCTTTTCACCTTGCTTATAGTTTCCTTTGTTGTGCATAAGCTTTTAATTTTAATTAGGTCCCATTTGTTTATTTTTGCTTTTATTTCCAGTATTCTGGGAGGTGGGTCATAGAGAATCCTGCTGTAGTTCATGTCAAAGAGTGTTTTGCCTATGTTTTCCTCTAGGAGTTTTATAGTTTCTAGTCTTACATTGTGATCTTTAATCCATTTTGAGTTTATTTTTGTGTATGATGTTAGAAAGTGTTCTAGTTTCATTCTTTTACAAGTGGTTGACCAGTTTTCCCACCACCACTTGTTAAAGAGACAGTCTTTTCTCCATTGTGTATTCTTGTCTCCTTTGTCACAGATAATGTGTCCATAGGTGTGTGGATTTATCTCTGGGCTTTCTATTTAATTTCATTGATCTATATTTCTGTCTTTCTGCCAGTACCATACTGTCTTGATGACTGTGGCTTTGTAGTAGATCCTGAAGTCAGGCAGGTTTATTCCTCCAGTTCCATTCTTCTTTCTCAAAATTTCTTTGGGTACTCGAGGTTTTTTTTTTTTTTTTTTTTTTTTTTTTCCCCATACAAATTGTGAAATTATTTTTTCTAGCTCTGCGAAAAATACCGTTGGTAGCTTGATAGGGATTTCATAGAATCTATAGATTGCTTTGTGTAGTATACTCATTTTGACTATATTGATTCTTCCAATCCATGAACACGGTGTTTTTCTCTATCTATTAGTGTCCTCTTTGATTTATTTCACCAGTGTTTTATAGTTTTCTATATATAGGTCTATAGTTTCTTTAGGTAGATATATTCTTAAGTATTTTATTATTTTTGTTGCAATGGTGAATGGAATTGTTTTTTTTTTTTTTAATTTCTCTTCCTCTTTTCTCATTATTAGTGTTAGGAATGCAAGGGATTTCTGTGTGTTGATTTTATGTCCTGCAACTTTACTATATTCATTGGTTAGCTTTATTAATTTTCTGGTGGAGTCTTTAGGGTTTTCTCTGTAGAGGATCATGTCATCTGCAAACAGTGAGAGTTTTACTTCTTCTTTCCCAATCTGGATTCCTTGTATTTCTTGTTTCCGTTCTGATTGCTGTGGCCCAGACTTCCAAAACTATGTTGAATAGTAGTGATGAGAACAGTCACCCTTGTCTTGTTCCTGACTTTAGGGGAAATGTTTTCAATTTTTCACCATTGAGGATAATGTTTGCAGTGAGCTTGTCATATACAGCTTTTATTATGTTGAGGTATGTTCCTTCTATTCCTGCTTTCATGGAGGGTTGTTTTTTTGTTTTTTTTTTTTTAATCACAAATGGATGTTGAATTTTGTTAAAGGCTTTCTCTGCATCTATTGAGATAATCATATGTTTTTCTTTTTTTTATTTTTCTATATCCAATCTTTCTTTTTTTTTTTTTTTAATTTTACTTTACATTACTATATTGGTTTTGCCATACATCAACATGAATCCACCACAGGTGTACCTGAGTTCCCAATCCTGAACCCCTCTCCCACCTCCCTCTACATACCATCCGAGATAATCATATGGTTTTTATTTTTCAATTTGTTAATGGGGTGTATTACATTGATTGATTTGCAGATATTGAAGAATACTTGTATCCCTGGGATAAAGCTCACTTGGTCATGGTGTATGATCTTTTTAATGTGTTGTTGGATTCTGTTTGCTAGAATTTTGTTAGGGATTTTTGCGTCCATGTTCATCAGTGATATTGGCCTGTAGTTTTGTTTTTTTGTGGCATCTTTGTCAGGCTTTGGTATTAGGGTGATGGTAGCCTCATAGAATGAGTTTGGAAGTTTACTTCCTCTGCAATTTTCTGGAAGCGTTGATTTCCAGAAAAAAACATCTATTTATGCTTTATTGACTATGCCAACACCTTTGACTGTGTGGATCACAATAAACTGTGGGAAATTCTGAGAGAGATGGGAATACCAGAACACCTGACCTGCCTCTTGAGAAACCCATATGCAGGTCAGGAAGCAACAGTTAGAACTGGACATGGAACAATACACTGGTTCCAAATAGGAAAAAAATGTATGTTAAGGCTGTATATTGTCACCCTGCTTATTTAACTTATATGCAGAGTACATCATGAGAAACGCTGGGCTGGAAGAAGCACAAGCTGGAATTAAGATTGCCAGGAGAAATATCAATAACCTCAGTTATGCAGATGACACCATGTTTATAGCAGAAAGTGAAGAGGAACTCAAAAACCTCTTGATGAAAGTGAAAGAGGAGAGTGAAAATGTTGGCTTAAAGCTAAACATTCAGAAAACGAAGATCATGGCATCTGGTCTCATCACTTCATGGGAAATAGATGGGAAACAGTGTCAGACTTTATTTTCTTGTGTTCCAAAATCACTGCAGATGGTGATTGCAGCCATGAAATTAAAAGATAATTATTCCTTAGATGGAAAGTTATGACCAACCTAGATAGCATATTGAAAAGCAGAGACAATACTTTGCCAACAAAGGTCCGTCTAGTCAAGGCTATGGTTTTTCCAGTGGTCATGTATGGATGTGAAATTTGGACTGTGAAGAAAGCTGAGCACCGAAGATTTGCTGCTTTTGAACTGTGGTGTTGGAGAAGACTCCTGAGAGTTCCTTGGACTGCAAGGAGATCCAATCATTCCATTCTAAAGGAGATCAGTCTTGGGTGTTCTTCGGAAAGACTGAAGCTAAACTTTAATACGTTGGCCACCTGATGTGAAGGGTTGACTCATTGGAAAAGACTCTGATGCTGGGGGGGGGGGGGATTGAGGGCAGAAGCAGAAGGGGACAACAGAGAATAAAATGGCTGGATGACATCACTGACTCAATGGACGTGAGTTTGAGTGAACTCTGGGAGTTTGTGATGGACAGGGAGGCCTGGCTTGCTGCAATTCATGGGGTTGCAAAGAGTTGGACACTACTGAGCGACTGAACTGAGCTGAACTGGGGTGTTTCACCTTTGGTTTTTCCTGTTTGGGACTCTGGTTTCTTGTACTTGGGTGATTATTTCCTTTCCCATTTTAGGGATGTTTTCAACTATTATCTCCTCAAGTATTTTCTCATGGTCTTTCTTTTTGTCTTCTTCTGGGACTCCTATGATTCGAATGTTGGGGTGTTTAACATTGTTCCATAGGTCTCTGAAGCTGTCCTCATTTCTTTTAATTCTTTTTTTCTTTCCTCTCTGTTTCATTTATTTCTACCATTCTATCTTTTACCTAACTTATCCTATCTTCTGCCTGTTATTCTACTGTTGGTTCCCTCCAGAGTGTTCTTGAGCTCATTTATTGCATTATTCATTATATATTGACTCTTTTTTTTTTTTAATTTCTACTATGTCCTTGTTAACCTTTTCTTGCATCTTCTCCATCCTTGTCTCCAGGCTATTTATCTGTAACTCCAATTTATTTTCAAGATTTTGGATCATTTTCACTATCATTATTCCAAATTTTTTATCAGGTAGTTTCTCTATCTCTTCCTCTTTTGTTTGGTTTGGTGGGCATCTATCCTGTTCCTTTACCTTCTAGGTATTTCTCTGCCTTTTCATCTTGTTTATATTTCTGTGTTTGGGGTGGCCTTTCTGTATGCTGGCAGTTTTTTGTTCCTCTTTATTGTGGAGATTCCTCACTGTGGGTGGGGTTGTATGGGTGGCTTGTCAAGGTTTCCTGGTTTAGGAAGCTTGTGTTGGCATTCTGGTGGGTGGAGCTGGATTTCTTCTCTCTGGAGTGCAATAAAGTGTCCATTAGTGAGTTAAGATGTCATTGAGTTTGGTGTGACTTTGGGCAGCCTGTATATTGAAACTCAGGGCTATGCTCCTGTGTTGCTGGAGAATTTGTGTGGTATGTCTAGCTCTGGAACTTGTTGGCTCATGGGTACTGCTTGGTTTCAGTATAGCTATGGAGGGATTTGATGAGCTCCTGTCAATTAATGGTCCCTGGAATCAGGAGTTTTCTGGTGTTTTCAGGATTTGGACTTAAGCCTCCTGCCTCTTGTTTTCAGTCTTATTATTACAGAGCCTCAAGTCTTCTCCATCTATACATCACCAATGGTAAAACATCTAGGTTAATGATGAAAAATTTCTCCACAGTGAGGGACACCCAGAGAGGTACACAAAGTTACATGGAGAAGAGAAGAGGGAGGAGGGAGATAGAGGTGACCAAGAGGAGAAGAGGGGGAATCAAAAGGGGCGAGAGCAAGCTAGCCAGTAATCACTTCCCTATGTGCTCTCCACAGTCTGGACCATTTGAGATGTTCATGCAGTTATACAGAGAAGAGAAGAGGGAGGAAGGAGACCGAGGTGGCTGGGAGTATAAAAGGGGGAATCAAAAGGAGAGACAGATCCAGCCAGTAATCAGTTCTCTAAGTGTTCTCCACACCCCAGAACAGAAAAACAGATTCACAATGTTGGGTAGAGAAGAACAGGGGAGGGGCGGGATATAGAGGCGACCTGGTGGAGAAAAATGAGAGTCAAAAGGGGGAGAGAGCAATCAGGCCAGTGATCTCGCTCCCAAGTAAAAATGGGTACTGAAGATCAGGTTCTTAAAGGCACAAAGCTAATAACAAATACCAAAAGGCAAATATTAAAAATCTAGAGGTTAGATTCTCAAAAATACAATGTTAAAAAAAGACAAAAATTGTGATATATATATATATATATATATACGAAGTTTGCTTTAAAAATATGGTCTTTTTTTCTTATTATTTATTAAAAATAGGGTATTTTTTTTTTGAAATGTAATAGTAGGTTATAAAGAAGAAGGCGTTGGCACCCCACTCCAGTACTGTTGCGTGGAAAATCCCATGGGCAGAGGAGCCTGGGAGCCTGCAGTCCATGGGGTCGCTAAGAGTCAGACATGACTGATTGACTTCACTTTCACTTTTTACTTTCATGCACTGAAGAAGGAAATGGCAACCCACTTCAGTGTTGTTGCTTGGAGAATCCCAGGGATGGGGGAGCCTGGTGGGCTGCCATCTATGGGGTCGCACAGAGTCAGACACGACTGAAGCAACTTAGGAGCAACAGCAGCAGCAGTAGGTTATAAAAATGAAAATTCAAGGAGTAATAGGGGACTTATAAATAAATGTTTTTTAATTAGAAAAACAATAATAAAAATATATCTAGGGCTTTCTGTGGAGCTGTTGCGGACAGTGTTTGGTCAGTTCACTTTCAGATAGTTCCTTGACCCGGCTTGTACTTTTCAAGGTTTATAGGCCTTTCCTATGTAGTCAGTGCTAACTACAGGGTTTTAATCTATTGCACCTGTCACTTCCAAAGCTGTTCCCTCTGTTTATTTTAGCTTCTTCTGTTTTCTGGTCTCTTCAGTGTCTAATTTCCTCCCTGACACAAGGGGAGTGGTGGTTGTCACTTTTTTTAGACTCACTTGTTCACTTGTGCTGTGGGGAGGGAGGAATAGTGCAAACAAATATCACTGGCATGTGCTCACAGTAATTCAGCCACACTGGGTTTGCCCCCACTCACAGCATGTGTGCTTTCCCAGTCTACACTGCTCAGGCTCTAGGTTGCTCTGCCAGGAGCTCTCTGATGTGGGCCCTGGGTTGCATGCACTCCCCAGGTCTAAGCCACTCAGGTTCAGGTTCTCAGGTACTCCACAAAGGTGCAGACTTGGTTTGGCCTGCGTTTTGTGCCCTTCCCAGGTCTGAGTGGCTCAGGTGACCAGGTGCTTGGCGAGCTGTGACTTATCACCGTTCCCACCCCAGCCACTCGTTTTTTTAGGTGCACAAATGGCACGCCTTCTGAAGTTTGCTGTGTGTCTCTTCTGGGAGCTGATCTCTGGTTGTGACTCTCCTGGTGGATGTCGACAGTCCAGAATCCCAAGAAGTCTTGGCTAGGAATGAAGTCTGTCTGCGGTTTGGTATAGGATGCCTCTCTGGGGCCTTGATTGCTCACTTCTGGCTCTGGCTGCTCATGTCTGTATGTCTCTGGAGGGGGATGTGCTGGTCCGCTGTTGGCTACCTCTGCTCAGTCCTTTGTTCTGTGAGTAGGCCCGGCGGTTTCTTAGGTTAGGGTTTTTTACAGGATAGCTATCCCACTGTCTGTGTTGCTACCTCAAGCTAGTTCCCTCAGGTTGCCCTTGGAGGCATTCAGGCCCAGTGCTTACTCTTAACAATGCAGCCCACTCCTCCCTGTCTAGCTCCCGTTTGCTAGTAGGGGATGCAAACATCTGGGCTGCTGCTCCTCTGGGAGTTACTGTTGGGCAAGTAATCTGTGGGGTTTAATTATTTATTTATTTTTCCTTCTGGTTATTTTGCCCTCTGAGATTCCAAGGGTCGCCACAGACCCACCAGAGAGAGTTTCCTGGTATTTGGAAATTTCTTTCTTTTTTAAGACTCCCTTCCCAGGACTGATTTCCATCCCTACCTCTTTTATTTCTCTTTTTGTCTTTTATATTTTGTCCTACCTCATCTAAAATACAATGGGCTGCCTTTCTGGGTGCCTGATGTCCTATGCCAACATTCAGAAATTGTTTTGGGAATTTTCTTAGTGTTCAAATGTTCTTTTGATGAATTTGTGGGGTAGAAAGTGGTCTCCCCATCCTATTTCTCTGCCGTCTTAGGACCGCCTCTCCTATCAATCCAAAAAGTTTAAGAAAATCTTTTTTTTGTGTGTAGACTTAAAGCTAAGAACTAATAAAATCCGAAAGACTCTTCATTGAAGCTAAATGTAAGAAAAATAGCATAAAATGTTGCAAAGTTGTTCTTTCATCCTGATGCCTGCTGTGAAACTGAGTAGTGTTAACAAGCAACAGAGGAGTTACTGAAGCATCCGTTAACGTTTACTAAGGAAGGAGATGCATTAGGGGGTTTAGAATGAACCTTCTTTTAAATTTTTTCAAGATGATGCAATGCATAAAACTTTAGTGAATATTCTCAGGGACTATTTATTTAATAGTAATCTCTATTATACAGGCAGTATACGTGATACTGTAACAAGATAGTAAATAAGTCCTCTTTTTGACAAAGTTAGGGGATTGTATCCCCACTAGAATAGAATAGAGAAAAAAAATTGATGCCTGTTTATTTTAAAATAATGACTTTTCAGTCCAGGAAACCATAATAATGTATTAGATATAATACAGAATTTATAATTTCTCTTATAAATCTGTATTTATATATTTATTAAATTCAGTTCATTTCAGTCGGTCAGTGGTGTCTGACTCTTTGTGATCCCATAGATGGTAGCACACCAGGCTTTCCTATTTGTCACCAAATCCCAGAGCTTGCTCAAACTCATGTTCATTGAGTCAGTGATGCCATCCAACTACCTCATCCTCTATCATCTGCTTCTCCTCCTGCCTTCAATCTTTCCCAGCATCAGAGTAATTTCCAGGGAATCAGTTCTCCGCATCAGGTGGTCAAAGTATTGGAACTTCAAATATACCATTAGTCTTTCCAGTAAGTATTCAGGACTGATTTCCTTTAGGATTGACTGGTTGGATCTCCTTGCAGTCCAAGGGACTCTCAAGAGTCTTCTCCAACACCACTGTTCAAAATCATCAATGCTTCACTGCTCAGCTTTCTTTATGGTGCAACTCTAAATCCATACATGACTACTGGAAAAACCATAGCTTTGACTAGATGGACCTTTGTTGGCAAAGTAATGTCTCTGCTTAAAAAAAAAAAAAAATTGAAGGATAATAGCTTTCAAGAATTTTGTTGTCTCTGCTTTTTAATATGCTGTCTAGGTTAGTCATGGCTTTCCTTCAAAACAGCAAGTGTCTCTTAATTTCATGGCTGCAGTCACCATATGCAGTAATTTTGGAGTCCCCAAAAATAAATCTGTCACTGTTTCCATTGTTTCTCCATCCATTTGCCCTGAAGTGATGGGACCGGGTGCCATGATGTTCATTTTTGAATGTTGAGATTTAAGTCAACTTTTTCACACTCCTCTTTCACTTTCATCAAGCGGCTCCTTTGTTCCTCTTTGCTTTCTGCCATAAGGGTGGTGCCATTTGCATATCTAAGTTTATTGATATTTCTCCCCACAGTTTTGATTTTAGCTTTTGCTTCATCCTGCTCAGCATTATGCATTGATGTACTCTGAATATAAGTTAAATAAGCAGGGAGACAATATACAGCCTTAACCTATTCCTTTCTCAATTTGTAACTAGTATGTTGTTCCATGTCCAGTTCTAAAACTGTTGCTTCCAGACCTGCATACAGATTTCTCAGGAGACAGGTCAGGTAGTCTGGTATTCCCATCTCTTTCAGAATTTTCCAGTTTGTTTTGATCCACACAGTCAAAGGCTTTAGCATAGTTAATGAAACAGAAGTAGATGCTTTTCTGGAATTATCTTGCTTTTTCTATGATCCAACAGATGTTCATTCAGGTATTTCTTCTCTGGTTCTTCTGCCTTTTATAAATCGAGCTTGAACATCTGGAAGTTCTCAGTTCACATACTGTTGAATCCTAGCTTGGAGAATTTTGAGCATTACTTTGCTAGCATGTGAGATGAGTGCAATTGTGTGGTAGTTTGAACATTCTTTGGCATGGACTTTTTTGGGGACTAGAATGAAAACTGACCTTTTCCAGTCCTCTGACCAACTGCTGAGTTTTCCAAATTTACTGGCATATTAAGTACAGAACTTTAACAACATCATCTTTATAGTGTGAAATAGCTCAGCTGGAATTCCATCACCTTCCACTAGCTTTGTTCATGGTGCTGTTTCCTAAGGCCCACTTGACTTCACTCTCCAGGGTGTCTGGCTCTAGGTGAGTGATTACATCATCATAATTATCTGGGTCATGAAGATCTTTTCTGTGTCATTCTTCTGTGTATTCTTGCCACCTCTTCTTAATATCTTCTGCTTCTGTTAGGTCAATAACATTTCTGTCCTGTATTGTGCACATCTTTACATGAACTTTTCCCTTGGTATCTCTAATTTTCTTAAAGAGATCTCTCGTCTTTTCCATTCTATTGTTTTCCTCTATTTCTTTGCATTGATCATTTAAGAAGGATTTCTTAAAAATAAATATTACTAAAAGTAAAATAATATATTATAATCATTTTCTGTTGGATTATCTTATAATGAATATGGCAAACATATAAACAACATTTAGAAGTAAAGAATGTTTTGTTTTTCAATCTTTATTTTGAAAGGAGAATATATTATAAAGAATGAAAAATATGTAATTGAAATTTCAGGTGATTATTAATAGACAGATAACCATTTCATCCACACCATAGGGGATGGTGTGGGTGGTGGTATGCACACCTCTTGCATCTCTAAAGCAGTGTTCTTTCTGTCAAAGGCACAGAAACGTTTAGTGCCCTCAAGTAGCCTTATCATTCTTAAGCACACAGTTCTTTAAAGGAGATTTTTCCATATTTTCAAAGTGTGTGCTCTCTTCTCAGCACTCCTCCTTGGTTTTTTAGTTTGTTTAGGCAAAATCATTGCTAAAGGGGAAATAATATTTTTTTTCTAAATATTATCAGCCTAAGAAAATTAAGTGCCTTAACAGAGACAAAATATCTATCACTTATTGAAGTAAGCTGCTAAGTCACTTCAGTCATGTCCAACTCTGTGCGACCCCATAGACGGCAGCCCACCAGACTCCCCTGTCCCTGGGATTCTCCAGGCAAGAACACTGGAGTGGGTTGCCATTTCCTTCTCCAATGCATGAAAGTGAAAAGTGACAGTGAAGTCGCTCAGTCATGTCTGACCCTCAGCGACCCCATGGACTGCAGTCATCCAGAATCCTCCTTCCATGGGATTTTCCAGGCAAGATTACTGAAGTGCCAGTACTCAGCAATGGCAAGTGGTACCATTGCCTTCTCTGATAGACATTAGAATCCTACTTAAAAAGAATGGCTATCATTTTAAAGCTTTCCTGATTAAGAATATTTTTTAGAATTCTGAGGTTTGATAATCAAGCATTGAATGATAACGTAATATAAAGTGTAAAAAGATACTTAGTAGGACTGGATGAAAATGTAAAAACAGCTAATGTCTTTAAATGAGTAATAATTGGCTGTGTACGCTGCTCACTGTGTCCTGACAGGGGCTCTGGATGTGGCAAAAGAAAAGAAAAAAAAAAAAAAAAACAGAGACACTCCACCAAGATTTGGGGATGTTGCAGATGCTCTGGGCAGGTAAACAAATGGTACTTTAGCTGGAATGAATTGAATGTCTTAGTAAAAGTAAAGTCAAAATAGTGTTTGAATATGTAGTGTTGAGTACAGCACTTTAACATCATCATCTTTATAGTGTGAAATAGCTCAGCTGGAATTCCATCACCTTCCACTAGCTTTGTTCATAGTGATGTTTCCTAGGGCCCACTTGACTTCACTCTCCATGGTGTCTGGCTCTAGGTGAGTGATTACATCATCATAATTATCTGGGTCATGAAGATCTTTTTTGTGTCATTCTTCTGTGTATTCTTGCCACCTCTTCTTAGGATTAAATTAAATTAAATTGTAATATTTAACATAATTTGGATGAAATAATGTTTAATTCCCAAAAGAAACATAACTTCTAATCTGGATAGTAAAGGTTTGTATAATTTTGAGAAATAATACAGGATGAAGAGCATCTTAGCCTCAGGAAAATAATCTTGGATTTCTACATAGTCATGAATTTTAATAGAAAATGGAAAACTAAATGGTGTGTGGGGTGCCTGTAAATGTAACATAGAAAATGAGTTTGGATGGTAGATTGGAATGTTCAAGTGAAATATTTTTACATAAATTGTAGGTAATATAGTATAATAAATATATTTTTTCTCCACGAGAAAAAAAAATCAGTAATTTACCCTGTACTTTAAAAGTTAATTATTGATTTTGATGGAAAAGATGGCTGGAAAAACAAGAACTGCGCACACAGAAAAGTCTATTAAAAAACATGTTATGGTCGTCAGGCAAGACAATAGGGCAGTCTGAGCCTGTCTGCATCAGTGAGGCTGCAAAGGAAGTGTGTTCAAATGACAGAGCACATTTAGAAATTTGAGGAAACAAATGAGTATACGTTGTTTTGTTCACTTTGCTGAGTAACTGGGGATACATGATGCCCTCAACATAGCAACAACAATGAAAATAAATGACAATAACTGAGCAGAAAGTTTGTGAAAATGTAACAAATTCTACTTACGTCTTTTGAACTGTATTATGTATGATGTTAGGTTCTGGATAACATTTTCTACTAATATATGAAAAAGCTTGTTGAGATATTCTATATACACAAAGGGGGGGGGATTCACATTGCTATATGGCAGAAACCAATACAACATTGTAAAAAATTATCCTCCCAATTAAAAATAAATTAAAAAATAATAAAACATAAAAAATTGTCTGGTCATACTTACAACATAGTTAAAATTTGTTCTGCCTACCCTCTTTCTCAGTGAAAATGTTGGTTGCTCAGTCATTTCCGACTCTTTGCAACTCCATGGACTGCTGGAGTGGGTTGTCATTCCCTCTGACTTGCTTCACAGCAGAGAACTCAGGACCTAGAAAACAGTGTTACATAATGTGTATATAACTTCAGTGAACTGTGGAGCTATTTTCAAGTGTATTAAATATATCCCAGAAAATTAAGCATGTCAATTGGCGCATAAAGTCATTGCCCTCTCCGGTCCTATCTGTTTACTATAACAGACACTTTTTTGTTCTCTAACTTTCACTGTGGTTCTTGTTATGAGTGATATGGTAAAAGCTTCTCCATCACAGTGATGATTCCCGAGGTTGTGAATTGAGCAACTGCTTAAATAGCTGGTTCCATTTACCAAGTTATGATACAATTACACATGAGCTCATATGAGGACAGAAATAAATGCTTCTGTCTTGGTAATGTGAATTTTGAAACAACTTTTATATATTCAAGTGGAGAGGATCAGTTAGAAATTTGACATATCAATCTTGTTCATTTTTAAATGTAACAATTGTGTCCAACATATCCCAGATATCATTCTCATGGCAACATACAGTAGTCCAGACATATTTGATTTAAAGATATTAAAATATAACAAAAAGGATTAAAATAACCCCATGCCTTCCAAATAATAATGTTTTCAAAAAGTTTATATAACATATAATATAAATCTACTATGTGGAAATTTTGTTATATTCTTATTGAAAGTCATGAATATTTCTTTATTAAATATTGGTTTACAGCTTCATAGAACTTTTTCATTTATCTGAAATATATCCACTAACATAGATTTAATGGTGGTTTTTAATAAGTGGTTAAGCCATTTTGAAAAATTTCTATGAAAAAGTATTGTTATAACATCTAACTTCAGGATATATTTAGTTGTTCAGTTATACCTCCCTAGTATAACCTCTTTCACTAAATACAAAATATGGATCTGCAATGAAGTTTAGTTACCTTAGACATATATTTATTTTCTGACATGACACTAGTTCAGAATGTTTGCATTCCATACATGTTAGAAAGTGAATCTATTAAACAAATTCACATGCTTTTATTTTTTATCATGTAGTTATATGTACTGGCTTCCTTGGGGGCTCAGATGGTAAAGAATCTGCCTGCAGTGCCAGAGACCTCTGTTTGATCCCTGGGTTGGGAAGATCCCTGGAGGAAGGAATTGCAACCCAGTTCAGTACTCTTGCCTGTAGAATCCCCTTGGGCAGAGGTGCCTGGTGGGCTATAGTCCATGGGTTGACAAGGAGTCAGACACTACTGAGTGACTAAGGACACAGTACAGTTACATATACATTGTACATTTTCTGTGGGGAAGATCAGGGAGATTAAGTAAATAAGGGGAATTCTAAGTATTGCACTCTTATTTGCCTACATTGCCTCTTTTACTAACACATATATATGGAATTTAGGAAGATGGCAATGACGACCCTGTATGCAAGTCAGGAAAGAAGACACGGATGTGTATAACGGACTTTTGGACTCAGAGGGAGAGGGAGAGGGTGGGATGATTTGGGAGAATGGGAATTCTAACATGTATACTATCATGTAAGAATTGAATCGCCAGTCCATGTCTGACGTAGGGTGCAGCATGCTTGGGGCTGGTGCATGGGGATGACCCAGAGAGATGTTGTGGGGAGGGAGGTGGGAGGGGGGGGGGTCATGTTTGGGAACGCATGTAAGAATTAAAGATTTTAAAATTAAAAAAAAAAATAAATAAAAATTCCAACTCTAAGGCAACTACTTTCATATGTATATATCTGTGAAAAATTCACCTAAGTTAAAATGTTAACAAGTTATCAATTTTTACAAATTTTTAAGTTATATTTTAAAGTTTTATAATGGAGAAAAGACCACATTAGATAGTTAGGACAGGGTATGACAAGCAGGGAGAATCAGAATCTGACTGCCATTCTAATAAACATTAAAAGTAATTGAAAATGACACATATAATTTATATATAACTTTTAATAAGCCTTACTAGGGTTTTGTTATCCTATTTTCCATTAGCTAGTCTTAACGTTTAGAAAATAAATCTTTTATGAAAAAATATATTTTTAAACATCTCAAAAATCCATTATCTCTTTTTCATTCACACTTCTAAAGTTTCTCCCACACTAGTATAATAGCTGCCCATATGTGTAATAAGTTTCTCTTCCAGTTGATTTCTTAACTCATCACTCATTTTATATCAGATATTATGAAACAACTATAAGTGGTCTTATAAATTAGCTACTTATTATATTATACATTATATATATATGTGTGTGTGTTAGGTGTAATATATAAAGCATGCATATAATACATACAATAAAATACACGTACACAAACTTCCTGAGTGCTAGCAAGGCCAACTGAAAGCATCAAGGAGGGATAAAAGCAGCAGCTGTCAGAAGTTAAACTATGTAAGAATCTTCTGAATTTCTTAAATTACAGATTGATGGAGCTTACATTTAGTTTTTGATTTAGTTCATCTGATGTGCTTCCCTAGAAGTCGTATTTCTAAAAACTTTTCAGGTGATTCTAGTGCTTTTGATCTATGGGCTACACTCAAAAAACCAATGCTTAATGCTCTTGAATATGTGTCAAAATGTATTTATTTTAAACCTCTTAAGCATTCAATTTTCCCTTGGCTAGCTTTTTATTTCAAAGAAGTTAGCGAGAATCTGTTCTTAAATGTTATGCTATAATTTACAATGTTTTACTTGTTCACTTTAAAATAGAAACAACAGAATGATGAGGTTACTTAAAAGCTGAAAATATTCAGTTTAATTTTTTAACACTCTTCTACATGAAGAAATGTGCTATTAATAGATTTTTTTTTCTTCTAACTTTACTGGGAGAAGTAAAGACAGAGATAACAGTAATGCACACTGAATATGGTCAACAATTTACTTTTCCTTTTTAAAAGGATTTATTGCTGAAACAACTTGAATTTTTGATGAAGCATTTTGTTTCTTTCCTTTTATAATGTCAAGATAGCATAAACAATCTGAGGTTTGGGTGAGTTTGTTGAATGAAAGACAAATTTTTGCTGCTGCTGCTAAGTTGCTTCAGTCGTGACCGACCCTTTGCGACCCCATAAATGACAGCCCACCAGGCTCCCTCACCCCTGGGATTCTCCAGGCAAGAACACTGGAGTGGGTTGCCATTTCCTTCTCCAATGCATAAAAGTGAACAGTGAAGTCGCTCAGTCGTGTTCAACTCTTAGCGACCCCGTGGACTGCAGCCTATCAGGCTCCTCCGTCCATGGGATTTTCCAGGCAAGAGTACTGGAGTGGGGTGACACTGTTGGTTTTATCATAAATATATGACCAATTCACCAAATCGGTTTGCCTCTGTATTTATTAGACATTATGGATAGAAAAAAATGTTCAATGCATTTTAACATTTTTTATGAATGTGATCCCATACCTACTTCAAGGAAAAAGAGCTAATAATTTTAAAAAAGATACAGTGTTTGAAAGCATATCTATTTGCCAATCTTCTGACAAAAAATTAATTTATTTATTTTAATTGGAGGCTAATTACTTTACAATACTCTAGTGGTTTTGCCATACATTGACATGAATCAGCCATGGGTGTACACGTGTTCCCCATCCTGAACCCCCCTCTCACCTCCCTCCCCATCCTATCCCTCTGGGTCATCTCAGTGCACCAGCCCCGAGCACCCTGTCTCATGCATTAAACCTGTACTGGTGATCTATTCCACATATGATAATACACATATTTCAGTGCTATTCTCTCAAATCATCCCACCCTTGCCTTCTCCCACTGAGTCCAAAAGACTATTATTTACATCTGTGTCTCTTTCACTGTCTCACATATTGGGTCATCATTACCATCTTTCTAAATTCCATATATATGTGTCAATATACTGTATTGGTGTTTCTTTCTGAGTTACTTCACTCTGTACAATAGGCTCCAGTTTTATCCTCCTCGTTAGAACTAATTCAAATGTATTCATTTTAATGGCTGAGTAATACTCCATTGTGTATATGTACCATGGCTTTCTTATCCATTCATCTGCTGATGGACATCTAGGTTGCTTCCATGTCCTGGCTATCATAAACAGTGCTGTAATGAACATTGGGGTACACATGTCTCTTTCAATTCTGGTTTCCTTGGTGTGTATGCCCAGCAGTGGGATTGCTGGGTCATATGGCAGTTCTATTTCCAGTTTTGAAAGGAATCTCCACACTGTTCTCCATAGTGGCTGTACTAGTTTGCATTTCCACCAACAGTGTAAGAGGGTTCACTTTTCCTACACCCTTTCCAGCATTTATTGTTTGTAGATTTTTGGATATAAAAATTTAAATATCACTATGATGACATATCACCATTACAAAAAGATAACATAATGAAGACAAAATATAAAGAAAAAAAATCAGCAAATTTATGGTTAAGGTAGCCAAAAAAAGGAATGCACATAAATGGTCAATAAACATAAGAATTTACATATTCCCACACATATTATTTGTGAAAGAGAAATGAAACAAGTGACTTTCAATGTGTAAAGTACAATGGGAGAAAATTTTCCTATCTTTCAAGTGGTAAATAATTGGAAACAGACAAAAATATTAATTATTTTAAGCTCTGATTATGATAGGAAAAATAATAGATTTTAAAAGAATAATCTGGCAAGATTGATTCAAATTACATTTTAAATGTCTCTGTGTCATTTTATTCCTAGTTTAAACTTTTACAAATCTATCTAACAGTAATGCAGAGAACAGAAAAATCAGTATCTTTTCAAGGACATTCAATTACAGATTAATCTATAAAGGCATTATCAAAACAAAAAGAACTATGTCCATCAAATTGGAAAGATTGAATGCATTAAGCTATAGACACTATGCACCCACATAAAATAACTCTGTATCCAATATATATTATATATATGTATATATATATATGATACACATATACACATATATGTATATATGTATATACATACGTGAATCATGCTAGAGGGTAGAAGACAGAAAAAATGAAAGACTATTAGTTTTAATATTCCAAACTCCAATATTCTATTATTGGTTAGAATAGTATTGTATCTACTGTGTATCTTCTCTAAGACTCTACAAACTGAGAGCTGTTCTACAGCTTGTATTCAAGACATCATTTTTTTGCAAGACTTATGTTCTTTCTCATGTTTATCTTATTCTGTCAGCTCATTTCTGGGTGATTTGTCTTATCATGTTATTAATTTACATAAAATGAATTTCTCCTTATATTACATATATCAAATCTGGATCTTCCTTTACATTGTTCAGTTTCTTAAGTGGTTCGATATTTCTTAGTTGTTCCTTCATAATACAAATAAAAACATATCCCAATGGGCTTAAATAGCTGCAGGAGACTTTTTTCCTCCATAGCATATGCCATGAGTAGGCCATGCCTCAGTGAGATGTGGATAAAGAGGACCAGGCTTGCCAATGAGCCACTTCAACAGTGCAGATGGAACTCTGGAAAGTTTGTATTGTCAACAGTAATTTTCTCTAGAAATCAAAATACAGTGTATTTGCTGCTGAACACAGTTACTTTATTTTGTCTTTTTTTTTTAACTCCTTTTTTTTTTTTTGAGAATCATATTGTCATCAAATTGAAATTCAGTTCCATGATGAGTTAATGTGATGATTCCTTAATGTCCAATCTTGTCTTTCTTTATAGTAAATTATCCTTCATTTAGTAGACCCCGGGTGCTCCCTAAAAAAAAAAAAAAAATCTTACTTATCTCTGGAAAACTTCCCCCTAATCTATTTTTCTTTATCGATGTGACCTCCCAAGATGTTGATATATGAAATTTCTTAAAAGAGTGTACACTTATGGCTGTCCTTCCAGTTTTTTGCATTTTGACTGGATATTCTGTGTGTTTGTTTGAGGCTGCCAATGACATGCCAGGGAGACTTATCAGGCACTGTAGTTTGCTCTACAAGTCATGACCTTCATTCTGAAGACCTCTTCTTTACCTGTTTGTCATATAGTACTTCGGATAATTCTCACTATTCTAGCTCTGACTTTGCTCCTCTGCCTTGCCTCTATACTCCAATTTTATATTTTTATCACATTAACCTTAATTCAGTCTCTTTCTACAGTCTGCCTATGTCAGATATACTAATTGTCTTTGACCACAGGATCTTAGTGCCAACCCTTTTATGGCTGATGCTTTGTTCAACTTGATTCCTATCCTGCAAGCTAGAATTGTTCAGTGGCGTTGACTACACACTCTGGGGAGATCTGTCCTGTGTCCATACAATTAGTCTTTGTTTAGTAATGTCCTGAGATACAATATTTGCTAAAGCAATACTTATCCAGGGGAACTTCATTTTAGTGACAAGTTTGAGAAATATATTTTTCACACTGTTTTCATAAGTGCTCATTTAGCTTTGTAAATCTTCAAGACATGATTTGATGTTTATTGGATTGTAGTTACCAGTACGCAATTATAAACTTTAGTGGCAATGTTGAAAACCATTCCTGATCTTACATGGAAGTCGAAAGCCGTTGAGCCCTTCAATTTCACTGGAGAAGGTAAAGATTTGGAAGTGTTTGCTGGTGGGTGGGGAGATGGCATCAGAGAAAACACAAAACATTTCAGGTATTGACAGCTTCTGGAGCTCCTAAAGGAGAGCAGTATCTTAGAATGGGAAAGTTTGCTAAGGGAATTGACAAAATAGATGTTTGATTTATGAAATGAAGAAAAATATCCCTACCAAAAGAAAATGTATATGAGTGGGAATAAAGAACTTAACAGACACTAGAACTACTAAGTTACTCAATATATTATGAATGCAACTGACCTTATTGTATCCATGTACATTCAAAGACAGAGTTAACCTAATTTTTCTATGATTTATATCTTTCAGTTTGAAATTTGTGCTACTTTTGAAACTTTTTTTTTTTTAATAATCAAGTTAGATAGTGATTATCTATGAATCCAGTCAAGTGGATTTCAGTATGCACTGCACTTAAGGATGATTAACCTCCACCCTAGAATTTCATTTCTTAACCTTTGCCAGTTAATTCCCACACACTTACTAGGAACCAAGCCTATCTGATTTTAAATCCTCATGCTTTAACTTTTTGCCTTCTTTTTGTAGTGTGCTCTCAGACACAAGGAGACAGGGGGTCGTGCTCCATAAGAATTTGCAAATACCTTAGAGATGACCCTGAATCACAATGATCTACCCATGCAGGGAGCAGTAGAATGATCTTCCTGGTGGTGATAAAAGTGCAGTGGCTGTATATTCAACTGTATGCATAAAGGTTTAATCAATTCATAATGTATCTGAATTATCTTCCAAGATAAATGACTTTTTTTCCTTCTGTAGAAAATGATGGCTTCAGGTAAAAAGCTTTAGTTTGGCAAAAAGTCACTTTGAAGTACTTTGGACTGCTTCCCAGATCTGCTGTACCCTTTTTTTTTTTTTTTTCAATATAGTGACATCAGCATTTCACATATCAATATTTATTCCAAGGAAAAGAAGTAATTTTCCAACTTAAACAATGATATCATTAAATTGGCAACATTGAGGAAATAACAAAAACTTCTGTATATACTTTATGTTCTCTTAAAATTGTGGGATGTAGAAACAAAAGAAGATAGCTTTATTAATCAAAACTAGGTTATACAACTGATAACATAAAAAGCTTTTCTTAAGCTGTAAAATATGCACATTCTTGCCTCTCATATTTCAAAAGTGACTCATCATTGAATATAACAAACTAAGTCTACTTTATGTATTTATTCATTTAAGGAAAAATGCTTCACACTTAGTATTTGAAGAAATGTCTTCTGTTAAGGGTTTATATAATAAATGTTGCTCAAGGGGACAGGAAATATCACACTGTTTAGTTCAAACATGTTGACATAGAAAACTACTAAGCTTTTTCATATGAGATGTTAGATTCATTACAAGTGACTGGACTTTTAAGTTACTTTTTTATATGACTTAGCTATGTAAATAAAGGACAGAAATATGAATGTATTTTTATTTTATTTTATTTTATTTTTTTTATGTTTTTATTTATTTATTTTTTTTATTAGTTTTTATTTTTTAAATTTTAAAATCTTTAATTCTTACATGCATTCCCAAACATGAACCCCTCCCACCTCCCTCCCCATAACATCTTTCTGGGTCATCCCCATGCACCAGCCCCAAGCATGCTGCACCCTACGTCAGACATGGACTGGCGATTCAATTCTTACATGATAGTATACATGTTAGAATGTCATTCTCCCAAATCATCCCACCTCTCCTCTCCTCTGAGTCCAAAAGTCCGTTATACATCTGTGTCTCTTTCCTGTCTTGCATACAGGGTCGTCATTGCCATCTTCCTAAATTCCATATATGTGTTAGTATACTGTATTGGTGTTTTTCTGGCTGACTTCACTCTGTATAATCGGCTCCAGTTTCATCCATCTCATCAGAACTGATTCAAATGAATTCTTTTAACGGCTGAGTAATACTCCATTGTGTATATGTACCACGCTTTTATCCATTCATCTGCTGATGGACATCTAGGTTGTTTCCATGTCCTGGCTATGATAAACAGTGCTGCGATGAACATTGGGGTACATGTCTCTTTCAATTCTGGTTTCTCGGTGTATGCCCAGAAGTGGGATTGCTGGGTCATAAGGTAGTTCTATTTGCAATTTTTAAGGAATCACACCGTTCTCCATAGTGGCTGTACTAGTTTGCATTCCCACCAACAGTGTAGGAGGGTTCCCTTTTCCACACCCTCCAGCATTTATTGCTTGCAGATTTTTGGATCGCAGCCATTCTGACTGGTGAAGTGGTACCTCATTGTGGTTTTGATTTGCATTTCAATAATGAGTGATGTTGAGCATCTTTCATGTTTGTTAGCCATCCGTATGTCTTCTTTGGAGAAATGTCTATTTAGTTCTGGCCCATTTTTTGATTGGGTCGTTTATTTTCTGGAATTGAGCTGCATAAGTTGCTTGTATATTTTTGAGATTAGTTGTTTTGTCAGTTGCTTCATTTGCTATTATTTTCCCATTCAGAAGGCTGTCTTTTCACCTTGCTTATAGTTTCCTTTGTTGTGCAGAAGCTTTTAATTTTAATTAGATCCCATTTGTTTATTTTGCTTTTATTTCCAGAATTCTGGAGGTGGATCATAGAGGATCCTGCTGTGATTTATGTCTGAGTGTTTTGCCTATGTTCTCTAGGAGTTTTATAGTTTGATCTTACATTTAGATCTTTAATCCATTTTGAGTTTATTTTGTGTGCGGTGTTAGAAAGTGATCTAGTTTCATTCTTTTACAAGTGGTTGACCAGTTTTCCCAGCACCACTTGTTAAAGAGATTGTCTTTACCCATTGTATATTCTTGCCTCCTTTGTCAAAGATAAGGTGTCCATGTGTGGATTTATCTCGCTTTCTATTTTGTTCCATTGATCTTATGTCTGTCTGCCAGTACCATACTGTCTTGATGACTGTGGCTTTGTAGTAGAGCCTGAAGTCAGGCAAGTTGATTCCTCCAGTTCCATTCTTCTCAAGATTGCTTTGGCTATTCGAGGTTTTTGTATTTCCATACAAATCTTGAAATTATTTGTTCTAGTTCTGTGAAAATGTGGCTGGTAGCTTGATAGGGATTGCATTGAATTTGTAAATTGCTTCGGGTAATATACTCATTTTCACTATATTGATTCTTCCAATCCATGAACATGGTATATTTCATCTATTAGTGTCCTCTTGATTTCTTTCATCAGTGTTTTATAGTTTCTACAGGTCTTTAGTTTCTTTAGGTAGATATATTCTAAGTATTTTATTCTTTCGTTGCAATGGTGAATGGAATTGTTTCTAATTTTTTTCTACTTTCTCATTATTCGTGTATAGGAATGCAAGGGATTTCTGTGTGTTGATTTTATATCCTGAAACTTTACTATATTCATTGATGAGCTCTAGTAATTTTCTGGTGGTGTCTTTAGGGTTTTCCATGAGGATCATGTCATCTGCAAACAGTGAGTTTTACTTCTTTCCAATTTGGATTCCTTTTTATTTCTTTTTCTGCTCTGATTGCTGTGGCCAAAACTTCCAGAACTATGTTGAATAGTAGCGGTGAAAGTGGACACCTTGTCTTGTTCCTGACTTTAGGGAAATGCTTTCAATTTTCACCATTGAGGATAATGTTTGCTGTGGGTTTGTCATAGATAGCTTTTATTATGTTGAGGTATGTTCCTTCTATTCCTGCTTTCTGAGTTTTATCATAAATGGATGTTGAATTTTGTCAAAGGCCTTCTGCATCTATTGAGATAATCATACGGTTTTTATTTTTCAATTTGTTAATGTGGTGAATTACATTGATTGATTTGCGGATATTGAAGAATCCTTGCATCCCTGGGATAAAGCCCACTTGGTCATGGTATGATCTTTTAATGTGTTGGATTCTGATTGCTAGAATTTTGTTGAGGATTTTGCATCTATGTTCATCAGAGATATTGGCCTGTAGTTTTCCTTTTTGTGACATCTTTGTCAGGTTTTGGTATTAGGTGATGGTGGCCTCATAGAATGAGTTTGAAGTTTACCTTCCTCTGCAATTTTCAAGAGTTTGAGGAGGATAGGTGTTAGCTCTTCTCGAAATTTTGGTAGAATTCAGCTGTGAAGCCATCTGGACCTGGGCTTTGTTTGCTGGAAGATTTCTGATTACAGTATCAATTTCCGTGCTTGTGATGGGTCTGTTAAGATTTTCTATTTCTTCCTGGTTCAGTTTTGGAAAATTGTACTTTCTAAGAATTTGTCCATTTCTTCCACGTTGTCCATTTTATTGGCATACAACTGCTGATAGTAGTCTCTTATGATCCTTTGTATTTCTGTGTTGTCTGTTGTGATCTCTCCATTTTCATTTCTATAGGAGCACCACAATATGTAAGACAAATGCTAACAAGTATGAAAGGGAAATCAACAATAACACAATAGTGGGAGACTTTAATACCCCACTCACACCTATGGACAGATCAACTAAACAGAAAATTAACAAAGAAACGCAACTTTAAATGATACATTAGATCAGTTAGACCTAATTGATATCTATAGGACATTTCACCCCAAAACAACGAATTTCACCTTTTTTTCAAGTGCTCATGGAACCTTCTCCAGGATAGATCACATCCTGGGCCATAAATCTAAACTTGATAAATTCAAGAAAATCGAAATCATTCCAAGCATCTTTTCTGACCATAATGCATTAAGATTAGATCTCAATTACAGGAGAAAAACTATTAAAATTCCAACATATGGAGGTTGAACACACTCTGAATAACCAACAAATCACAGAAGAAATCAAAAGAAATCAAAATATGCATAGAAACTAATGAAATGAAAACACAACCCAAAACCTGTGGGACACTATAAAAGCAGTGCTAGAGGAAAGTTCATAGCAATACAGGCATACCTCAAGAAACAAGAAAAAGTCAAATAAATAACCTAACTCTACAACTAAAGCAACTAGAAAAGGAAGAGTTGAGAACCCCAGAGTTAGTAGAAGGAAAGAAATCTTAAAATTAGGGCAGAAATAAATGCAAAACAAAAGAGACCATAGCAAAAATCAACAAAGCCAAAAGCTGGTTCTTTGAAAGGATAAATAAAATTGACAAACCATTAGCCAGACTCATCAAGAAGCAAAGAGAGAAAATCAAATCAATAAAATTAGAAATGAATGTATTTTTAAACTTTGTATATTTTAAGTCCATTTCTCGATGATAAATCAAGCAAGTGGGAAAAATATTTATTTTAGTCAATGTTGCTTTGGGCTCTAATAAGATAACATAGAATTGATTCCTTAATAAGGAGTCAGTGACATTGATAGACAAGAAAAAAAATGTAAAAATTAAATTACATGAGACGTACACATAGAAGCCTTATAGAGGAAAGTATGCATTTTTAAAACTCTGATCAGAAGCTGAGTTTCATCAATCACATTGACTCAAAGCCAATCACTTCTAATTAATAAGATTTCACCTTGAATCAGATCCCTTGAAACAGGTCTTCTCTGACCACAAATTATTGACAGTGGTGATCTTTTTCACTTCTGAATTCCTTAAACACTTAGTTATCTAATTATGTGTGTATACACATATTGATTTGGCCAAGAGTTTGCTTGGATTTTTTCCATAATATCTTTTTTTTTTTTTTAGTTCCTTATTATATTTTTTCTTTTTTTTTTAATTGTAAAATCTTTAATTCTTACATGCGTTCCCAAACATGAACCTCCCTCCCACCTCCCTCCCCATAACATCTCTCTGGGTCATCCCCATGCACCAGCCCCAAGCATGCTGCATCCTGCGTCAGACATAGACTGGCGATTCAATTCTTACGTGATAGTATACATGTTAGAATGTCATTCTCCCAAATCATCCCACCCTCTCCCTCTCCCTCTGAGTCCAAAAGTCCGTTATACACATCTGTGGCTCTTTCCCTGTCTTGCATACAGGGTCGTCATTGCCATCTTCCTAAATTCCATATATATGTCTTAGTATACTGTATTGGTGTTTTTCTTTCTGGCTTACTTCACTCTGTATAATCGGCTCCAGTTTCATCCATCTCATCAGAACTGATTCAAATGAATTCTTTTTAATGCCTGAGTAATACTCCATTGTGTATATGTACCACAGCTTTCTTATCCATTCATCTGCTGATGGACATCTAGGTTGTTTCCATGTCCTGGCTATTATAAACAGTGCTGCGATGAACATTGGGGTACATGTGTCTCTTTCAATTCTGGTTTCCTCGGTGTGTATGCCCAGCAGTGGGATTGCTGGATCATAAGGTAGTTCTATTTGCAATTTTTTAAGGAATCTCCACACTGTTCTCCATAGTGGCTGTACTGGTTTGCATTCCCACCAACAGTGTAGGAGGGTTCCCTTTTCTCCACACCCTCTCCAGCATAATATCTTATAGAAAAATCCAAGCAAACTTTTTGGCCAGCCAAATATACACAAACCCACATGTATATGCAATTTAAATTTAATATTTTGTACTGTTATCTATGACTTTGTGAGTACATTCAATTGGTCTTCCCAATTTTATTATAACCTTCTCACATTAGAGATTTTTTATATTATATCCCTTGCTTACCATCTCTCAGCAGAGTGTTATATGTAATAGGCACTCAGTACACGCTTTCTGATCAAACAAAACAAATTCGTAAGAGATGCAGTTTTTGTCATGTACTCTGCCCAAAGAAACTTTAAGAGGCAGACCTAATGTACCACAGGAACGCTCCAGACATAGATTATTAGATCTATGCATCTGCTAAATGGCCTTTAGATAGTCAAATAATCGGTGACACATAAGATGGTAATCATCAGATTTTGTCTATTGATTATCTAAAACAAGAAACACAGAGATACTTGCCACCAATCGTGAGCTGTGTATGGGCTAACTCAGTCATTATGAAGAATCAGAGATGGGCTGTAATTGGGCCCAGAAGGAACTGGTTAAGGGAACTTTGCTTTTTTAAAAGACAGATGTGAAAGAGCAAAAAGTCCCAGAGAAATGCCATGTTAGATCCTGAAGGATTTCTAGAGAACAGTGTTACTTTGCAAAGGTTAACCCGTGTTTCATTTTCTACCTAAGGGGGAAGATAGATCAGAATATTCTATGCATAATCTGAAGAAAAAAAATCCTCAAGTTATTTTGATAAGTGCATCTCAGATAAGCTCTCCTATTATTTGAGAATCACTGCTGAAACACATAAAACTAATGTGATTTCCGAGATCTCATTATTTAATTCACCAGAGCAGATAAATAAGATAAAATAGCTTCTTTCCTTATTGCAAACATAGTACAAAAATTAAGGATAGATATATTCAAATACTGCCTTTGCTTATGTATTTATGTTGATAAATGTTATTTTAAACCTAATTTATATATGCCAAATCAAATTCTAAAAAAAATTATAAATAAGAATAAAATAAATCTAAATGTATAGAATCACACACTGTGATATTACTGCCATTAGCTAGCTTCTATATGAATAAGCAAATCATCCCATATGCTTTATGTATCTCTTGAAGAGCAGTTAGAATTCTGAATATTTCATATTAAAAGCATAACATCCATTAACTTTGTAAGTGTTGGGAGTATGTCTGTTTGTCTGGTTTTTAAGAATGTGTTCATTTTATCTGCTTGATAGCATTCTAGCAACTGCTCAATTATTCTGTGAAAGAGTCTAATGTCAAAGCAGGGTATGCTTGATTCTATAGCATTTTGAAAATGGATGTTAAAAGTCATTAAACAAATTACTTATAAAAAGTTAAAATTCTCAAAAGACTATCTGAATATGTTGAACTCTGTTTGTTTGAAATGTCGTTTCCAACATTTATGTTGAAAGTAATGTTCAGTTTATTAAACTTACTTCTGGCCAGAATCTGTCAAGGAGCTATTTAAAGTGATAAAATTTTCAATTTAATCCTGCAAATATTTATTGGGCAATTACAATATGCAAACCATGGCACTAGACTCAATTTAGAAGACAAGATGAAAAAGACAAGGTCTCTGCCTTACATTCAGTCAAGAAAATGTAAGCAACTATACAAGCATGTAGTTGTTATCTATGGAATTAGCTATATACATCTTTCTTGAATTGCTATTACAGTTTTAAAAGTGCAAGCCACATTTTCCCAAGCTGTGATTATCTATTGCTTCTTCAAAAAGTATATCATAGGAACAGACTCAATAAGCTCATTTTATTTTTTTGTTAAATGAAATTATCTGTGAGAGAGTTGTAATAAAAAAGCCAACTCTTGATGCCAGGTATTCTCATTAGAGTTTTTATATTGTCAACATCAAATTTTCCTTTTCTCTAAATCACTAGTTTGAGGATTAAAAAGTCGTTGTCTTAGCAGAATGGAGACAATGTAAAGAAGAATCACCACCTAAGAAGAGAATTCAAACTGGGGTGTAGGAAGATCCTATGGTCACTTCCTCCCTCAGACACAGCAAATAGAGAGCTACTTATGGGACAAATCACTCTAAAAGAACCCTGAGAACTAACTAAACACCTGCTCTACAAAAAAAGGATAAAAGAACCACATCAAAATAGTAGAACAGAGACATACTCTTGGCAAAAATCTTATCCCTGATGTGGCAGCCCACAAGAAGAAAAAAATCTCAAAATTAAATATATAACATGAAAATAATTGGAGTTGCTCCTTGAGAAGCAATGGGTTTGTACCCCACACTAGGTACCGCAGCCATCAGACAATTGTACCATACAGACAATATCCAAATTATCTAGCTTTGAAAATCAATGATGCTTGTGTTCAGGGAAAACACTAGCATGTAAGGAAAAAAGATTTTTCCCCTAAAGGACTATTGAAGACCCAGTTGGTCCAGGACTCAGTACAATATGGAGCAATTTGTAAAGAGCCTACAACATATATGAAGGAGATTTTGTGGCTAATATTAAGGCATTTGCCAGAGGGGCAGAAGTCTGCTGGGACTCTCTCCAGGATTGTAACCCTTCTAATTTTTACAGGTTTCCTTCACTTTGCTGGTGATAGTGGGCAGCATTGGTGGAATCTTACTCTAACCTGCTAACAGTGGTGGTTTAGCAGACAGAGATTGAGTACCTCTACAAACCTGCAATATTAGCAGAGCTAGTCATCCCACTAGAATTAATTATACACAGTCCACAATGGAAAGTCCTAGGTTCATATCAGGGGAAGAAAGAAAAAATGTAATGCTTTTAGAAAATGTCGAATGTAAGTGATTATTAACTTAAATTAGACTGATGTAAATTGGTAACCAAAGCCTATACTAGATATACTCAAAGAAAGGATAAATGAACAGAAATATACCGCTGAAGTAGGCCATCAAACCATAAGGGAAGTGAATAAGTTAGACAGGAAGGAAAAAGCAGGGAAAAACAAACAAATGAAAACATGGAAAACTACCAAAGCAATCAAAAAATAATTAGCCAATGGTGATAAGTCCATAACTATAAATAATTACTTTAAATGTAAATAGACTAAAATCTCCAATCAAAAGTCAGGGTGACTTGAGGACTATGAAAAAAGACCCATGTATATGCTGCCTGAAGTGAAGTGAAGTGAATTGAAAGTCGCTCAGTCGTGTCCAGCTCTATGCAACCCCATGGACCATACAGTCCATGGAATTCTCCAAGCCAGAACAGTGGAGAAGGTAGCCTATCCCTTCTCCATGGGATCTTCCCAACCCAGGAATCAAACAGGGGTCTCCTGCATTTCAGGAAGATTTTTTAACAACTGAGCTATCAGGGAAGTTACATATGCTGCCTAGAAGAGACTGATTTCAGATCACACACAGGCTGAGAGTAAAAGAAAGGAAAAAAGGTATTTTATGCCAACTCCCCAAAAAAGGTTAGGTAGTGATACTTATATTAAACAAAGTAAACTTTAAAGCAAAAAAAATGTAACACAAAAACAAAAAAGGCATTACATAATAACCAGGGGTCATTCCAATAGAAAGTATAACAGTTGTGGATATTTGCGCACCCGATAGAGAAGCACCTTAAACATAAAGCAAATGCTAACTTTCATAAATGAGAAAAAAAAAAAAACAACTTTGCAGTAATACAATAATAGGGACTCTTACACCCCCCATTCTATCAATAAAAAGACTATCCAAATGGTAAATCAAAGAACCTCACCCTTAAATAACACACTAAATCAGATGGATTCCAGAATCTTTTATTCAAAACTAACAGAATACACATTTTTTTCTGAAGTGGACATGGATCATTCTCCAGGAGATATCATATATTGAGCAATAAAACAAGTTGAATAAACTTAACAAAATTGAAATTATATCAATATTTCCTGACTTCAATGGTACAAAAGTAGAAATCAGTTATAAGAAAAAATGGAAAAATAAATAGACACACAAACAGACTAAACTACATGCTACTAAAAAACAATGGGTCAATAAATAAATCAAAAGTACTTTTAAACAACAAAGATGGAAAAACAATACATAATCTATGAGATAAAGCAAGAGCACTTTCAGAGGGAATTTCATAGAGATACAAACCATTCTCAGGAAAGAAGAAAATTCTCAAATAAAAAACCTAAACTTGACGCAGGATGCAGCATGCTTGGGGCTGGTGCATGGGGATGACCCAGAAAGATGTTATGGGAGGAGGTGGAGGGGGTTCATGTTTGGGAATGCAAGAATTAAAGATTTTAAAATTTAAAAATAAAAAAAAAAAAAAAAGTGATGCTTTAAAAAAAAAAAAAACCTAAACTTACATCTAAAGAAAGTAGAAAAGAAAATATTTTTTAAAAAATGCACAAAGCTAAAAGGAAGGAGATAATAAATGACAGAGGAGGTATAAATAAAATAAATACTAAAAAGTTGATAGAAAAGATTAATGACACTAAAAACTGGGTCTTAGATGGAATAGACTAAATTAAGAAGCCTTTAGCCAGGCACATCAAGAAGAAAAAAATAAAAATAAAAAGTGACCACAATAAATAAAATTAAATATGCAGGAGGATAAGGTTAAAACTGAAACCACAGAAATACAAGTAATCATAGGAGACTATAAACAATTCAGTTCAATTCAGTTCAGTCGCTCCGTCGTGTCTGACTCTTTGCGACCCCATGAATCATAGCACACCAGGCCTCCCTGTCCATTGCTAACTCCTGGAATTAACCCAACCTCGTGTTCATTTAGCCTGTGATGCTTCCAATTATCTCATCCTCTGATGTCCCTGTCTCCTCCTGCCCTCAATCTATCTCAGCATTAGGATCTTTTCATATGAGTCAGCTCTTCACATCAGGTAGCCAAAGTACTGGAGTTTCAGCTTCAATATCATTCCTTTCAGTGAACATCCAGGACTGATCTCCGTTAGGATGGACTGGTTGGATCTCCTTGCAGTCCAAGGGACTCTCGAGAGTCTTCACCAGCACCACAGTTCAAAGTATCAATTCTTCAGCACTCAGCTTTCTTTATAGTCCAACTCTCACATCCATAAATGACCACTGGAAAAACCATAACCTTGACTAGGCGGACCTTTGCTGACAAAGTAATATCTCTGGTTTTTAATATGTTGTATAGGTTGGTCATAACTTTCCATCCAAGGAGTAAGTGTCTTTTAATTTCATGGCTGCAGTCACCATCTGCAGTGATTTTAGAGCCCAGAAAAATGAAGTCAGCCACTGTTTCCAATGTTTCCCCATCTATTTGCATAGATAGATGCAAAATATCCGATCATGGGACCGGATGCCATGATCTTAGTTTTCTGAATGCTGAGGTTTGAGCCAACTTTTTCACTCTCCTCTTTCACTTTCATAAGAGACTCTAGTTCTTCCTCACTTTCTGCCAAAAGGGTGGTGTCATCTGCATATTTGATGTTATTGATATATCTCCCAGCAATCTTGATTACAGCATTTCACCAGATGTACACTTCATATAAGTTAAAGAAGCAAGGTAACAATATATAGCCTTGACATACTCATTTTCCAATTTGGACATAGTCTGTTGTTCCATGTCTGGTTCTAACTATTGCTTCTTGACCTGCATATATATTTCTCAAAAGACAGGTAAGGTGGACTTGTATTCCCATCTCTTGAAGTATTTTCCATAGTCTGCTGTGATCCACAGTCAAAGGGTTTGGAGTGGTCAATAAAGCCGAAGTAGATTTTTTTGTTTATTTGATTTTTTTTTTCTGAAATTCTCTTTCTTTTTTATGATCCAATGGTTGTTGGCAATTTGATATCTGGTTCCTCTACCTTTTACACAGGGTTATATTGCTTCTGTGAGTAACTCTAAAGTGCCTAATATGAAGTGAAAATTCAGTGTCATGAATCTCTGTCCATAGGTCTTCAGGTTCTCTAACAGATCTAATCCCTTGAATTAATTTGTCAGTTCCAATGTATTATCATAAGATCATAAGGGATTTAATTTAGGTCATAACTGAATGCTCTGGTGGTTTTCCCTACTTTCTTCAATTTAAGTCTGAATTTTGCAGTTAAGGAGTTCATGATCTGGGCCACAGTCAGCTCCCAGTTTTGTGTTTGTTGACTGCATAGAGCTTCCCCATCTTTGACTGCAAAGAATATAATCAATCTGATTTCAGTATTGACCATCTGGTGATCATGTGTAGAGTCGTCTCTTGGGTTGCTGGAAGAGGGTATTTGCTATGACCTCTGTTTTCTCTTGTAAAAATTCTGTTAAACTTTGTGCTGCTTCACTTCGTAACTTAAGGCCAAATTTGCTGTTATTTTAGGTATCTCTTGACTTCTTATTTTGCATTCCAGTCCCCTATAATGAGAAGGACTTCTTTTTTAGGTGCTGGTTCTAGAAGGTCTTGTAGGTCTTCATAGAACCATTCAATTCCAGCTTCTTCAACATAACTGGTTGAGGCATAGACTTGGATTACTGTGATAGTGAATTATTTGCCTTGGAAACAAACAGAGATCATTCTGTCGTTTTTGAGACTGCATCCAAGTACTGCATTTCAGACTCTTCTGTTGAGTATGATGGCTACTCCATTTCTTCTAAGGGATTCTTGCTCACAGTAGTAGATATAATGGTCATCTAAATTAAATTCACCCATTTCAGTCCATTTTACTTCACTGATTCCTAAAATGTCAGTATTCACTCTTGCCATCTGCTGTTTGACCACTTCCAATTTACCTGATTCATGGACCTAACATTCCATGTTCCTAGGCTTTATTGTTGTTCTTTATAGCATAGGACTTTACTTCCATCACCAGTCACAAACACAACTGGACATTGCTTTCACTTTGGCTCTGTCTCTTCATTCTTTCTCATGTTCTTTCTCCACTGATCTCCAGTAGCATATTGGACACCTACTGACCTGGGGAGTTCACCTTTCACTGTCATATCTTTTTGCCTTCGCATACTGTTCATGTGATCCTCAAGGTGGTTTGCCATTCCCTTCTCCAGTGGACCACATTTTATAAGAACTCTCTACCATGACCTATCTGTCTTGGGTGACTCTCTGAAGCATGGCTTAATTTCACTGAATTAGACAAGGCTGTGATCTATGTGATCAATTTCATTAGTTTTCTCTGATTGTGGTTTACATTCCATCTGCCCTCTGAAGGATAAGGGTAAGAGGCTTATGGAAGCTTCCTGATGGGAGCAACTGACTGTGGGGGAAGCTGGGTGTTGTTCTTTTGTGTGTGTGTGTGCTCTTTAATAATTATTATTATTATTATTTATTTTACAATACTGTATTGGTTTTGCCATACATTGACATGAATCTGCCACAGGTGTACGTGAGTTCCCAATCCTGAACCCCCCTCCCACCACCCTCCTCATATAATCTCTCTGGGTCATCCCAGTGCATTAGCCCCAAGCATCCTGTATCCTTCATCGAACCTAGACTGGCAATTCATTTCTTACATGATAGTATACATGTTTCAATGCCATTCTCCCAAATCATCCCATCCTCTCCCTCTCCCACAGACTGCAAAAGTCTATTCTATAAATCTGTGTCTCTTTTGCTGTATCACATACAGGGTTATCATTACCATCTTTCTAAATCCCATATATCTATATGTTAGTATACCGTATTGGTGTTTTGCTTTCTGGCTTACTTCACTCTGTATAATCGGCACCAGTTTCATCCACTTCATTAGAACTGATTCAAATGTATTCTTTTTAATGGCTGTATAATACTCCATTGTGTATATGTACCATGGCTTTCTTATCCATTCATCTGCTGATGGACATCCAGGTTGCTTCCATGTCCTGGCTATTATAAACAGTGCTGTGATGAACATTGGGGTAAACGTGTCTCTTTCAATTCTGGTTTCCTCGGTGTGTGTGCTGGGTTATAGGGCAGTTCTATTTCCAGTTTTGAAAGGAATCTCCACACTGTTCTCCATAATGGCTGTAGTAGTTTGCATTCCCACCAACAGTGTAAGAAGGTTCCCTTTTCTCCACACCCTCTCCAGCATTTATTTCTTGTAGACTTTTGGATCAGAGCCATTCTGACTGGTGTGAAACGGTACCACATTGGGGTCTTGATTTGCATTTCTCTGATAATGAGTCATGTTGAGCATCTTTTCATGTTTGTTGGCCATCCATATGTCTTCTTTTGAGAAATGTCTATTTAGTTATTTGGCCCATTTTTTGATTGGGTCATTTATTTTTCTGGAATTGAGCTGCATAAGTTGCTTGTATATTTTTGAGATTAGTTGTTTGTCAGTTGCTTCATTTGCTGTTATTTTCTCCCATTCAGAAGGCTGTCTTTTCACCTTGCTTATAATTTCCTTTGTTGTGCAGAAGCTTTTAATTTTAATTAGATCCCATTTGTTTATTTTTGCTTTTATTTCTAGTAATCTGGCAGGTGGATCATAGAGGATCCTGCTGTGATTTATGTCGGAGAGTGTTTTGCTTATGTTCTCCTCTAGGAGTTTTATAGTTTCTGGTCTTACATTTAGATCTTTAATCCATTTTGAGTTTATTTTTGTGTGCGGTGTTAGAAAGTGTTCTAGTTTCATTCTTTTACAAGTGGTTGACCAGTTTTCCCAGCACCACTTGTTAAAGAGATTGTCTTTACTCCATTGTATATTCTTGCCTCCTTTGTCGAAGATAAGGTGTCCATATGTGCATGTATTTATCTCTGGGCTTTCTATTTTGTTCCATTGATCTATATTTCTGTCTTTGTGCCAGTAACATACTGTCTTGATGACTGTTCTGACTGGGGAAGGGGAACATTAAGCACAGGCGGCTGCAACCGGCACACTAAGCACAGGTGACTGCGACTGGCACACTAAGTGTGGCCAAGAGGAGCTACCCCATGTCAGAGGTCAGGGGCAGAAGCTGGGAGGACCCCATGGTTGAAGGGTGGTGGCCAAGAGGAGTTACCCCATGTCTGAGGTCAGCGGCAGTGGCCGAGAGTGCCAAGCTGCGACAGTGCAGTAATGGCCTAGTGGAGCTACCCCACGTCTGAGGTCAGGGGCAGTGGCTGGGAGGAGATACCCAGCATCCGAGACCAGGGACTGTGGCCGAGAGGAGCCACTGCATGTCTGAGGGCAGTAGCGGTGGCCGGGAGGAGCAACCATACACCCGAGGACAGGGGCGGCCAGGAGGAGCAACCCAACGAACAAGGAATGGTGGCTGCACAGGCACAGAGAAACAGAAGGTCAGAACGGTGATGAGGGGCCCGTAAGGTGAAGAAAACCATAAGATGGTAGATAACATATCAAAAGCAGAACATTAGATCTAATTGACTAAGGTCCATCTAGTCAAGGCTATGGTTTTCCAGTATTCATGTATGGATGTGAGAGTTGGACTGTGAAGAAGGCTGAACACTGAAGAATGGCTTTTTTTTTTTTTTTTTTTTTTAGTTTTTATTTTTTAAATTTTAAAATCTTTAATTCTTACATGCATTCCCAAACATGAACCCCCTGCCCCACCTCCCTCCCCATAACAATCTTGCTGTCAATCCCCATGCACCAGCCCCAAGCATGCTGCATCCTGCGTCAGACATAGACTGGCGATTCAATTCACATGATAGTATACATGTTAGAATGTCATTCTCCCAAATCATCCCACCCTCTCCCTCTCCCTCTGTGTCCAAAAGTCCGTTATACACATCTGTGTCTCTTTCCCTGTCTTGCATACAGGGTCGTCATTGCCATCTTCCTAAATTCCATATATATGTGTTAGTATACTGTATTGGTGTTTTTCTTTCTGGCTTACTTCACTCTGTATAATCGGCTCCAGTTTCATCCATCTCATCAGAACTGATTCAAATGAATTCTTTTTAACGGCTGAGTAATACTCCATTGTGTATATGTACCACAGCTTTCTTATCCATTCGTCTGCTGATGGACATCTAGGTTGTTTCCATGTCCTGGCTATTATAAACAGTGCTGCAATGAACATTGGGGTACATGTGTCTCTTTCAATTCTGGTTTCCTCGGTGTATGCCCAGCAGTGGGATTGCTGGGTCATAAGGTAGTTCTACTTGCAATTTTTAAGGAATCTCCACACTGTTCTCCATAGTGGCTGTACTAGTTTGCATTCCCACCAACAGTGTAGGAGGGTTCCCTTTTCTCCACACCCTCTCCAGCATTTATTGCTTGCAGATTTTTGGATCGCAGCCATTCTGACTGGTGTGAAGTGGTACCTCATTGTGGTTTTGATTTGCATTTCTCTAATAATGAGTGATGTTGAGCATCTTTTCATGTGTTTGTTAGCCATCCGTATGTCTTCTTTGGAGAAATGTCTATTTAGTTCTTTGGCCCATTTTTTGATTGGGTCGTTTATTTTTCTGGAGTTGAGCTGCAGAAGTTGCTTGTATATTTTTGAGATTAGTTGTTTGTCAGTTGCTTCATTTGCTATTATTTTCTCCCATTCAGATGGCTCTCCTTTCACCTTACTTATATTTTCCTTTGTTGTGCAGAAGCTTTTAATTTTAATTAGATCCCATTTGTTTATTTTTGCTTTTATTTCCAGCATTCTGGGAGGTGGATCATAGAGGATCCTGCTATGATTTATGTCTGAGAGTGTTTTGCCTATGTTCTCCTCTAGGAGTTTTATAGTTTCTGATCTTACATTTAGATCTTTAATCCATTTTGAGTTTATTTTTGTGTGCAGTGTTAGAAAGTGATCTAGTTTCATTCTTTTACAAGTGGTTGACCAGTTTTCCCAGCACCACTTTTTAAAGAGATTGTCTTTACTCCATTGTATATTCTTGCCTCCTTTGTCAAAGATAAGGTGTCCATATGTGTGTGGATTTATCTCTGGGCTTTCTATTTTGTTCCATTGATCTATATGTCTGTCTTTGTGCCAGTACCATACTGTCTTGATGACTGTGGCTTTGTAGTAGAGTCTGAAGTCAGGCAAGTTGATTCCTCCAGTTCCATTCTTCTTTCTCAAGATTGCACTAATAGATGGAGAAATATACCATGTTCATGGATTGGAAGAATCAATATAGTGAAAATGAGTATACTACCCAAAGCAATTTACAAATTCAATGCAATCCCTATCAAGCTACCAGCCACATTTTTCACAGAACTAGAACAAATAATTTCAAGCTTTGTATGGAAATACAAAAAACCTCGAATAGCCAAAGCAATCTTGAGAAAGAAGAATTGATGCTTTTGAACTGTGGTGTTGGAGAAGACTATTGAGAGTCCCTTGGACTGCAACGAGATCCAACCAGTCCATTCTGAAGATCAGCCCTGGGATTTCTTTGGAAGGGATGAGGCTAAAGCTGAAACTCCAGTACTTTGACCACATAATGCGAAGTGTTGACTCATTGGAAAAGACTTTGATGCTTAGACGAATTGGGGACAGGAGGAGAAGGGGACGACAGAGGATGAGATTGCTGGATGGCATCACTGACTCGATGGAAATGAGTCTGAGTGAACTCCAGGAGTTGGTGATGGACAGGGAGGCCTGGCATGCTGTGATTCATGGGGTTGCAGAGTCAAACACAACTGAGCGACTGAACTGAACTGATGCTCAATAAATCTTTAATCCAGTTTTCTGTTGATGGGTGAGACTTGTTCTCTCCCAATTATTTGACCTTGAGGCCAAAGTATGGTGGCGGTGACAAAGATAGTGGTGACCTCCTTCAAAAGGCCCCATGCACGCCCTGTCACAATCAGTGCCTCTGATCCTGCATCTGGCCGCTGCTGACCCACACCTCCACTAGGACACTCTCCTAGACACCTCCTAGACACTCTCATGCAAGCCTGGCTCAGTCTTTTGCGGGGCCACTGCTCCTTTCTCCTGGGTCCTGGGGTGCACAAGTTTTTGTTTTCCCCTCCAAGATTCTGTTTCCCCAGTGCTGTGTAAGTTCAAATCTCAGTGGACGCCAAAGTCATATTCCCTGAGGGTTCTCAGTCCCTTTACCACATCCTCAGATTGAGAAATCTGTTGTGAGTCCTAGAACTTTTTTTTAACAATGTGAAAATTTCTTTGGTATAATTGCTCTACAGTTTGTGGGTCATCTGCTCAGTGGCTCTGCAGATGGGTTAATGGCGACCTCCACCAAGAAGGCTTATGCCACATGCTTTGTGACCCAGGTAGCTGTCCTTGATATTTGCTGCTATCCTTGCAGCAGACCACTGCTGACCTGTACCTCCACAGGAGACACTCAAACACTCAAAGGCAGTTCTGGCTCAGTCTCAGTGGGGTCTCTGTGTCCTGGTGTGCACAAGGTTTTGTTTGAGCCCTCTGATCATCTTTGGTGGGTATGCAGTATGTTTCTAAATGTGATTTTGCTCCTCCTACCATCTTGCTGGGGCTTATTCTTTACCATTGGACATGAAGTATCTTGGAGAAGGAAATGGCAACCCACTCCAGTATTCTTGCCTGGAAAATCCTAGGGATAGAGAAGCTTGTTGGGCTGCCGTCTCTGGGGTCACACAGAGTTGGACATGACTGACACGACTTAGCAGCATGGAGTATCTTATTTTGGTGAGATCCAATATTCTCCTGTCGATTGATGTTCAGCAGCAAGTTGTAATTTTGGAGTTCTCACAGGAGAAGATGAGCACACATTCTTCTGCTCCACCATTTTGATACAGAGTACAGATAAACCTATAGCCAACATCATAACCAAGGGTGAAAATCTGAAAACATCATTTCCTCTAAGATAAATAAAAAAACAAGATTGCTTACTGTCACCATAGTTATTCAGCCTAGTATTAGAAGTGCTACCCATAACAATCAGACAAGAAAAATAAATAAAAGTAATTCCAACTGGAAAGAAAAAAAAAAAAAAAGAAGAAAAGAAAAGCTAATCACCATTTTCAGTTGAAATGATACTATACATAGAAAACCCTAAAATTTCAATCATAAAGACTGCAAGAACTAATAAATAAATGTTTCAGAACAAATTTAATATGTTTCAGGATGCAACAATAATAAAATAAATCTGTTGTGTTTTTATAGAATGAGGAACTATCAGAAAACAGTTAAAAAAAGAATCTTATTCATAATTGAATTGAAAAGAAAATTTTAAAAATCTAGGAACAAATTTAAAATGAAGCAACTGAAAAATCTGTTATCTGAAAACTATAAGACAACAATAAAAAAAATTGAAGACTACAAAAATAACTAAAAAGATATAATGTGCTCATGGATTGACATAATTAGTATTGTTAAATAGTCCATAATAACTAAAACTATACAGATTCGAGGCAATTAATCTCAATATACCCTTGGAAATTTCCAGGAAATCAGAACAAATAGTCCACAATTGCTATGGAAGCACAAAAGAACTTGAATAGCCAAAATAATCTTGATAGAGAAGAATAAAGTTGAAGCTTTCACACTCTTTGATTTAAAACTACACTGCAAAGCTATAGTGATCAAAATGGCATAATACTGGTGCAAAAACAGATACACCAATAAGTGAGACAGAATAGAGAGCCCAGACATACATGGACAATTAATCTACAGTAAAGGCTTAAAGAATAAAGTATAAATGAATCTATTTACATAACAGACTCACAGACATAGACGATAAATAGACCATAAACTTACGGTTACCAAATGGGAGAGGGAGGAAAGGAAGAAAAGATTAAGAGTATGGAAATAAGAGATAGAAACCACTATACATAAAATAGATAATAAAAATGTACTGTATAACACAGAGAACAATATTCAATATCTTGTAGAAACCTATAATGAAAATAACCTGATGTGTGTGTATATATATATATATATATATAATGTTAATTTTGTACATTGTTTTATTTTTATATTTACTTTATAAAATCAAATACCTGAGAAAAGCAAATTGCTGTACATTTTAAACTATAAGAATCTTGTAATAAAACACAGACAGTAATATCCTTAACATCATTCTTAGTAGTATTTTTTTTAAATATGGATTTAACTCCACAAGAAAGGGAAATAAAAGCAAGAATAAGCAGCATGATTACATCACACTAAAAATTCCTTCACACTGAAGGAAACCATCATCTGTTTTGATTCATCTTACTGAATGAGATAAAATATTTGCAAAGCATATATCCAGTAACAGTATAATACCTCAAAATATATACCTCAATATTTTTAAAAATCCAATTAGAAAGTAGGCAGATGACATGAATAGACATTCCACCTAAGAGGACATAAAGATGACAAATAGGCATATCACCATGAGCACTGAAAATATGGCCATCACTAATCATTAGGTAGTTACAAATCAAAATCTTTGAGATATCACCTTACACATATCAGAATGGCTATTATTAAAAAGTTGAATACCAAAGCTGGCAAGGCTACAGAGAAAAGGTAACCTTCATTTACTATTGAAGGAATGTAACTTGGTGCAATTATATGGAAAGTAGTGTGGATGTTTCCCCCCAAATTAAAAATTGAACCATATAATCCAGCATCACTTTGTTTTTATCCAAGGAAAACAATTATTAAGATATATGCACCTCTGGGTTCATTTCTGCAAGGTTTTCAATAACCCAGAAAGAAAGCAACCTATATGCCTATCATTACACGAGTGGAAAAAGAAGTTGTGTATGTGTATACAATGGGATACTAGTCAGCCATTAAAAAAAAAAAAAGACTGAAATTTTGCCATTTGTGGCAACATGAGTGGAGCTTGAGGTCATTTTGCTAAGTGAAATAAATCTGAAAGAGAAAGACAAATATTTTATTTCATTTATATGTGGAATCTAAAATATGAAACCAAAAATAAAATAAAGCAACACCAGAATAATAGATAGCAAACAGACTGGTGTTTGGCAGGGAAGTGGATTGGGGCAGTGGACAAAATTCATGGGGTAATTGAGAGGTATAATTTACCATCAATAAAGTGAACAAGTCTTGGGATAAAATGTACACCACAGGGATGAAATCAATAATATTTTCATAGTTTTGTATGGTGATGGATGATAACTAGTCTTACTGTGGTGTTCACTTGGGAATATATGTAGACACTGAGTCATTATGCTATTTGCCTTATATGCAAATAAGATATTACATTTCAATTACACTCCAGTAAAAAGATAAAAACTATGGCTACTTAAGGGATAATTGAAGGGTATAAGTTCAGCATGTATAGTCCCTTTTGAGAGAGAAAAAGGGTTGTTGTCATTTTAAATGTAAGAGAGAAAAAGTGGTAGATGGTAGGAGAAATCCCCTAAAGAAGAGAGACGCCCTTTTGCTTTTTTAATCTCAAAAATTGTGAGATAAAGACATTGAATTTATTCAGTGTATCTTCAGTCAGTTCAGTCGCTCAGTCCTGTCTGACTCTTAGAGACCCCATGGACTGCAGCACACCAGGCTTCCTGTTCATCAACAACTGCCAGAGCTTACTCACACCCATGTCCACACTCTCTGGCCCAATGTCCTGCCTGTCTATAGGTTAGACATTTGTCTCTTGCCTTCTCCTTCAAGGATTTAGATTTTGTCATAGGGCTGCCCTGGAGGGCAGGCAGCATCAAACCATGCCAGTCTCTTTTCTCCTCACCCTTTCCTGGGCCTTGGCCTCCCTCTTCTTTTCTCTGTTATAAAAGGTATTGGTGGCTGTCTGGACCATCTCATCTAAAAAGGCAGCAGGATCCTGCTGCTGTAGCTGTTGTAACTTTGTCCTGATGTCTGATGTGCATTGGGACAGGAATTTGTCCTTTAAAATCACCTGTCTCTCGTATGAGTCTAAGCCCAGATTGGTAAACTTTTGGAGGGCCTCTTTTACCCTTTCCAGAAAGGCAATGGGATTCTCACTGGGCTCCTGAGTTAATGCTGAGACTGGGCACAGCCCCACAACTAATAGCCTTCCTTCTATTTTTATTGGTGAACTTCCTTAAGGGTGAGTCTTTCTGAAACTTATCTTACACAGTACTGTTGCAACCTGAGAGCTGGGCATCCCCGGGTCAGGGTGCAGATCCCCAGGCAGATTGAGGCTGACAACATCTTGGAGATCAAATCCACTGGTAGGTTGAGGCATGTCAGCCTCCTGAGAGTTGAGTTCCTGGGCAAGTTGAGGCATGTCGACCCCTTGGGACCTCTGAACTGGTGGATCCCTGAGCAGGTTGAGGTGTGACAACCTCCTGAAAGCCAGATCCATAAGCAGGGCAAGGCAGATCAACTTCCTGTGATCCCAGGCTGGAGTTGGGTGTCCTCAAGGTCTCTAGCATGACCAGCACTGGGTAGGATTAAGGTGCTGTAATCTTAACTCATTGCTGCTTTGCTACACTGATAGGAATAGATACCAGGAGGTAAATTTGCCGACTAATGTCCGCCTAGTCAAGGCTAGGGCTTTTCCTGTGGTCATGTATGGATGTGAGAGTTGGACTGTGAAGAAGGCTGAGCACTGAAGAATTGATGCGTTGAAACTGTGGTGTTGGAGAAGACTCCTGAGGGTCCCTTGGACTGCAAGGAGATCCAACCAGTCCATTCTGAAGGAGATCAACCTTGGGATTTCTTTGGAAGGAATGATGCTAAAGCTGAAGCTCCAGTACTTTGGCCACCTCATGCAAAGAGTTGACTCATTGGAAAAGACTCTGATGCTTGGAGAGATTGTGGGCAGGAGGAGAACGGGATGACCAAGGATGAGATGGCTGGATGGCATCCCTGACTCGATGGACGTGAGTCTGAGTGAACTCCGGAAGATGGTGATGGACAGGGAGGCCTGACGTGCTGCGATTCATGGGGTCACAAAGAGTTGGACACGACTGAGAGACTGAACTGAACTGAACTGAAAGCAATCCCAGCCTGTGCCCTTAGACTAGGAACCTGGTGAAGCAGACATATGCCTTATCCTCTTATTTCTCTGAGGGAATATAAGTCACTGATTTCCTCTCCTAGTCCTCCACAAGACCAGCTTAGGGTGTCTCCAATGGTAAACATTTCATTGCCATAGACACACTCTAGGTAATAACAGAAATAATGACAAAGCAGTTGGTTATCTCACCCTGTTAGGGGCATTATGAGTTTTAATAATAGGCTGGGTGGAGGAATTTTGCCTACAGAGGAGGCAGGGTCCTGGTTGTAGGAGTTATTAAGTAGCTCAAGGATATAATGGTAAAACGCAACAGATATTCAATAAAAGTGGAGTGGAGATTTGATTCAGGGGTATGTTCACAGCTTTAGGAGAAGTTTGGTAAGTGTTTGGGCCCAAATAACCTATAGGGCTAACATCCAATGTGGCAAACATTGTCCCTGGAAGTCCAATTGCTCTTGAAGTGATGGCACAAACACATGGGCTTCTAGCAGGCATTGTGTGCCTGTTATCTGCCCTAGTGGATTCAATGAGATGCTGTTGCTGCACATGTTGTAGGAAACATGGAACATGAAGACCTGAATCTCCAGAAGGATTGGATATTATGCAGTATTTCCATCTCAAGGGCCAGCTATTTTCTGGTTATCCCACCAGAAGATTGTGGACGCAACACTGTGTGCCCAGATGGGGCTCACAAAAAGAACATGAAACAAGATGGAAGTGGACAGGGCAGAACTTTTGAAAGAATGATATAGCCCAGGGGCATAGGTAACTGATTAAAATCAAATATTTCCAAGACAGCAGACTGTGAAAAATTCTTCATGAGACCACCTGACCTGACCTTATAGAGAAATCTGTAAGCAGGTCAAGAAGCAACATTTAGAACCAGACATGGAACAGCAGATTGGTTCCAAATCAGGAAAGGAGTATGCCAAAGCTGTATATTGTCACCCTGCTGATTTAACTTATATGCAGAGTACATCATGTGAAATTCCAGGCTGGATGAAGCAAAAGCTGGGATCAAGATTGCTGGGGGAAATAATAACCTCCCATATGCAAATAACACACACTCTTGTGACAAAAAGTGAAGAGGAACTAAAAGCCTCTTGAAGAAAGTGTAAGACAAGAGTGAAAAAGTTGACTTAAAATTTAACATCCAGAAAACTAAGATTATGGCATCTAGTCCTATCACTTCATGGCAAATAGATGGGGACACAATGGAAACAGATACTTTATTTTGTAGGGGGCTCCAAAATCACTGCAGATAGTGACCTCAGCCATGAAAATAAAGGATGCTTGCTCCTTGGAAGAAACGTTATGAGCAACATAGACAGCATTTTAAAAATCAGACACATCACTTTGCTGACAAAGGTCTGTCTAGTCAAAGCTATGGCTTTTCCAATAGTCATTCATGTATGGATGTGAGACTATATTGGACTTTGGACTAAAGAAAACTGAGCTTCGAATAATTGATGCCTTTGGACTGTGGTGTTGGAGAAGACTCTTGAGAGTCCCTTGGACATCAAGGAGACCAAACCAGTCAGTCCTAAAGGAAATAAGTCCCGAATATTCATTGGAAGGACTGATGCTGAAGATGAAACTCTGGTACTTTGGCCACATGATGGGAAGAACTGACTCACTGGAAAAAAACCCTCATGCTTGGAAAGATTGAGGGCTGTAGGAGAAGGGGATGACAGAGTATGAGATGGTTGGATGGCATCACTGACTCTATGGACATGAGTTTCAACAAGCTCCAGGAGTTGATGATGGATAGAGAAGCCTGTGGTAGTGTGGTCCATGGGGTAGCAAAGAGTTGGACACAAGTGAACTACTGAACTCAACTGAACTGGCAGAAAAGTAAAATTCAACTAAATCTTGATCCTCAATCTGCACTCTAAATGACACTCAGAGGCACCATCACAGTTCCAAATCACTATTGAATGACCAAGGAGTGGGTGGTTCCCCAATTGTTGGAATGATTCTCCAACACATTAGCATGTGAAATCACTCAGCTCAAAAATCTAACTGCACATTTCATGGCCACCACACTCGCCCTCTGTTATGGCCCACACTCTTGGAGTTTGCTTCTCTCTGGATCCAAAGAAATCTACCTCTTACCTATTGCTGTGTCTCTCAGTGAATTGTTTCTTCAATGAAATATTAAGAACCTGAGCTTCATTAGGTCCTGAAACCAGGCACCATGGATTTTGGCCAGGCTCAATTCCCAGTTGGATATGACTGTGAGACTAAGCACAGCACAGAGTCCCTGACATGTGGGTTTGAGTCCTAATTTTAGGTAAATGGTTTCAAAAACAACTTTTAGAAATGGAAAGATGATGACCTTCCCAATACTTTGTAAATGGTGGCATAGATGAAGAGAGGATGGGAGGAAAAATCATTGGGAAAAATGTGTTGAGGAACTCCTTTCATAACTTGCCAGAAAAGCTGCTAAATACCTGACTTGTGCCCACAACTTTCATTGGCTTGATCCTTGGCACAAAGGAGATTAAGGACAGAAGAACTCTCACCCACTTGGGCAATAGCTACTAGGGTGCAGCAGATAATGGAGCTTTCTGGACACACTGGGGAGTAACCCCTTCCAGAATACCTCAATTACATGCACTGTTGCTTATCTGTTCACAGGGGCTTCAAGGAAATAAGAAATGAGAGACTGTAAAGGAATTAAAAATTTTTAGCCATATGTCCTTCCAGCCATAGGGGTGAGGACCTCCTACTTTAACCAGAGGCCTTCTGGAATCTCAGATGGAGCCATGTGGGCTTTCTGCTGAGGTTTGTTTGTTTGTTTGTTTGTTTGTTTTAAGCTATCTCAGCTTCCAGCACACTAGGCTTCTTGGCACTTCAATTGTGCTGGGTTTCCTTCATGTTCAACTTCCATGATGTGAGCTTTTGCCAAGCTGGCTTCTGGTGTGCTTGGTCTCTGCCTTCACTGGGGCCAAGCTGAGGTTGTCTCATCCAAGTTACATCCAGGTCACAGCATGAGATATCTCAGAGGAGTGTGTAATTTCCTTGGTTCTGTCTGCCTGCAGCAAAGATTTGAAATGGTGGACCAGTGTTACAGCTCGGTTACAGCTCAGAATTGTATTTGGCAAACAAAGGAAAGTACACCCTCAAGGTGTGAGGTCAGGCTGGCCCCACAGGAGAGAGGCTCAGTTTTGGCTCCTCTTTTTATATGTTTTGCCTCTTTCCCCTGAGCTTGCCCTATGTAAATTGGGCTAGCCAGGAGGGTTGTTTGTTTTCCTTGAGGTTCTCACTCTGGTCCTCGGATTTTCTTTTGTTCCATTTTCTTGGGCTTTTTCATTTCTTTGTCTTTTAGTCATCATCATTTTGGACTCCTTTGTATTATTCTAACTACCAAAAAAATTGAAGGCAGGCGAAAAAGGGGATGACAGAGGAAGATGGTTTGATGGCATAACCGACTTGATGGACATGAGTTTGAGTAAGCTCTCGGAGTTGGTGATGGACAGGGAGGCCTGGAGTGCTGCAGTCCTTGGAGTTGCAAAGAGTAGGATATGACTGAGAGACTGAAATGATGATTTTAATTAGAAATACTCTAGAATCTTGAAGCTATACTCAAACTTTACTATTGTAGTCAATTTTTGATCATTCGGTGAATCAGTTAATATTTTTTATTAAGATGGAGAAACATTCAGTAAGCTGAACTATTCAGGATTGTATGAGCCTGTATCATCTTGTTGGTGGAGTCAGTCTATACACATATTATTTCCTCTGCCATCCTTTGCCACTTCTTTACATGTAAGATTATCTTATCTCTGTGAAATTGGAATATATATTTCCACATCAACAAACAAGGACTTAATAACTATCAGTAATTTCTGGCCTTCAAAACTCCTAAAGGGAAACAATGCCTGTGATCCAGCAGATCCCATCACTCCCCACAGTGATTACTGAGAAGGTCTGGGAAGGTAAGAAATCAGAAAAACAGGATGCTGGCCCCAGATAGCTGAAATGCATATGAAAAGAATGCCTTCAATAATCCCAGACTCATGCATCTTCCCATACATAAAAGTGCTAAATTCCTTGAGATATATGATTTTCCTGAATTAACAATAATTTCTAATACTCAGACAGCCTGTCTGCTTTGTTACAAACTTCTAGATACCCTGACTCTTTACCTCAACCACACAGCAGTCTCTCAGGGCTACCACTGAATAAAACACTCTACTTTCAGGCTATGATTAATTTTGAGGTCAACACCTCTAATAGTTTTTACTCTAGAGTATTGCTAGAATTCCTCATTGCCACTACTCTCAACCCCATCCTTATTTTCCTACCGGCTCCTTTGAAATTCTTTTAATTATTTCTTCATTGTAATAATCCTAAAGAAGCATCCAGTTCAGTTCAGTCTATCAGCCGTGTCTGACTCTTTGAAACCCCATGGACGGCAGTAAGTCAGGCTTTCTTGTCCATCACCAACTCCTGGAGCCTGACCTAACTCATGTCCATTGAGTCAGTGATGCCACCCAACCATCTCGTCCTCTGCTATCCCCTTCTTCTCCCACCTTCAATCTTTTCCAACATCAGGATCTTTTCCAAAGTGTTGGTCCTTCACATCAGGTGGGCAAAGTACCGGAGTTACAGCTTCAGTATAAGTCCTTTCAATGAATATTCAGGATGGATTTCCTTTAAGATCGACTGGTTGGATCTCCTTGCAGTCCAAGGGACTTTTAAAAATCTTCTTCAATGCTACAGTTCAAAAGCAACAATTATTCTGCACTCAGCTTTCTTTATAGTCCAACTATCACATCCATAAATGACTACTAGAAAAATCATAGCTTTGACAAGATGGACCTTTGTTGGTAAAGTAATGTCTCTGCTTTTTAATATGCTCTATAGTTTGGTCTAGCTTTTCTCCAAAAGAGCAACAGTCTTTAATTTCATGGGTGCAGTCACCATCTTTAGTGATTTTGGTGCCCAAGAAAATAAAGTCTCTCACTGTTTCCATTGTTTCCCATCTATTTGCCATGAATGAATGCGAACAAATGCCATGATCTTAGCTTTCTGAATGTTGACTTTTTTAAAATTTAAATTTATTTATTTTAATTGGAGCCTATTACTACAATATTGTATTGGTTTTGCCATACATCAACATGAATCCACCATGGGTGTACACGTGTTCCCCATCCTGAACCCCCCTCCCACCTCCCTCCCCGTACCATCCCTCTGGGTCATCCCAGTGCACCAGCCCCAAGCATCCTGTATCCTGCATCAAACCTGGCTGGTGATTCATTTGTTATATGATATTTCACAATTTTCAATGCCATTCTCCCAAAGCATCCCACCCTCTCCCTCTCCCAGAGAGTCCAAAAGACTGTTCTATACATCTGTGTCTCTTTTGCTATCTCACATACAGGGTTATCATTACCATCTTTCTAAATTCCATATATTTGTGTTGGTATACTGTATTGGTGTTTTTCTTCCTGGCTTACTCCACTCTGTATAATAGGCTCCAGTTTCATCCAGTTCATTGGAACTAATTCTAATGTATTCTTTTTAATGGCAGAGTATTACTCGATACCACAACTTTCTTATCCATTCATCTGCTGATGGACATCTAGGTTGCTTCCATGTCCTGGCTATTATAAACAGTGCTGCGATGAACATTGGGGTGCACGTGTCTCTTTCAATTCTGGTTTCCTCAGTATGTATGCCAGCAGTGGGATTGCTGATTCATAAAGCAGTTCTATTTCTAGTTTTTTAAGGAATCTTCACACTGTTCTCCATAGTGGCTGTACTAGTTTGCATTCCCACCGACAGTGTAAGAGGGTTCCTTTTCTCCACACCCTCTCCAGCATTTATTTCTTGTAGACTTTTGGATTTCAGCCATTTTGACTGGCTTGAATTGGTACCTCATTGTGGTTTTGATTTGCATTTCTCTGATAATCGGTGATGTTGAGCATCTTTTCATGTGTTTGTTAGCCATCTGTATGTCTTCTTTGGGGAAATGTCTGTTTAGTTATTTGGTCCATTTTTTGATTGGGTCGTTTATTTTTCTGGAATTGAGCTGCAGGAGTTGCTTGTATATTTTTGAAATAGTTGTTTGTCAGTTGCTTCATTTGCTATTATTTTCTCCCATTCAGAAGGCTGTCTTTTCACCTTGCTTATAGTTTCCTTTTGAAAAAATAGAAAGAGAAACTAAGGAAACAATTCCATTTACCTTTGCAACAAAAATAATAAAATACTTAGGAATATATCTACCTAAAGAAACTAAAGACCTATATACTAAAAACTATAAAACACTGGTGAAAGAAATCAAAGAGGACAATAATAGATGGGAAAAAATACCATGTTCATGGATTGGAAGAATCATTATAGTGCAAATGAGGATACTACACAAAGCAATTTATAGATTCAATGCAATCCCTATCAAGCTACCAACAGTATTTTTCTCAGAGCTAGAACAAATAATTTCACAATTTGTATGGAAAATCAAAAAACCTTGAATAGCGAAAGCAATCTTGAGAAAGAAGAATGGAACTGGAGGAATGAACCTGCCTGACTTCAGGCTCTGCTACAAAGCCACAGTCATTAAGATAGTATGGTACTGGCACAAAGACAAAAATATGGATCAATGGAAAAAAAATAGAAAGCCCAGAAATAAACCCACACACCTATGGACACTTTATCTTTGACAAAGGAGGCAAGAATAGACAATGGATTAAAGACAATATCTTTAACAAGTGGTGTTGGGATAACTGGTCAACCACTTGTAAAAGAATGAAACTAGAACACTTTCTAACACCATACACAAAAATAAGCTCAAAATGATACTGGATGCTTGGGGCTGGTGCACTGAGACGACCCAGAGGGATGGTACAGGGAGGGAAGAGGGAGGGGGCTTCAGGATGGGGAACACGTGTATATCTGTGGCAGATTCATGTTGGTGTATGGCAAACCAATGCAATATTGTAAAGTAATTAACCTCCAATTAAAATAAATAAATTTATATTTTAAAATAAATAAATTCAAAATGGATTAAAGATCTAAACGTAAGACCAGAAACTATAAAACTCTTAGAGGAGAACATAGGCAAAATATTCTCCAACATATCTCAGCAGGATCGTCTATGACCCACCTCCCAGAATATTGGAATTAGAAGCAAAAACAACCAAATGGGATCTAATTAAAATTAAAAGCTTTGGCAAACAAATGAATGTTGACTTTTAAGCCAACTTTTTCAGTCTCGTCTTTCATTTTCATCAACACACTCTTTAGTTATTCTTTGCTTTCTGCCATAAGGGTCGTTTCATCCGCATATCTGAAGTTATTGATATTTCTCCCCACAGTCTTGATTCCAGCTTTTGCTTCATCTGGTTTGGTATTTCACATGATGTATTCTGCATTTAAGTTAAATAAACAGGGTGACAATATACAGGTTTGACATACTCCTTTCCCGATTTGAAACTAGTCTGTTTTTCCATGTCCAGTTCTAACTGTTGCTTCCTGACCTGCATACAGATTTCTCAGGAGGCAGGTCAGGTGGTCTGGCATTCCTATCTCTTAAAGAATTTTCCATAGTTTGTTGTGATCCACACTGTCAAAGGCTCGGCATAGTCAATAAATCAAAAGTAGATGTTTTTTCTGGAACTCTCTTACTTTTTCAGTGATCCAGCAGATGTTGGCAATTTCACTTCTGGTTCCACTGCCTTTTCTAAATCCAGCTTGAATATCTGGAAGTTCATGGTTCACGGCCTGGCTTGGATAATTTTGAGCATTACCTTGCTAGCAAGTGAGATGCGTGCAACTGTGCAGTAGTTTGAACATTGTTTGCCATTGCCTTTCTTTGGGATCAGAATGAAAACTGACTTTTTCCATTCCTGTGCCACTGCTGAGTTTTCCAGATTGTCTGACTTATTTAGTGCAGCACTTTCATAGCATCATCTTTTAGGATTTGAAATAGCTCCACTGGAATTCCATCACCTCCACTAGCTTTGTTTGTAGTAATGCTTCCTAAGGCCCATTTGACTTCACATTCCAGTATGTCTTTCTCTAGATGAGTGATCACACCGATAGTTATCTGGGTCAAGATGATCTTTGTTGTATAGTTCTTCTGTGTATTCTTGCCACCTCTTCTTAATATCTTCTGCTTCTATTAGATCCATACCATTTATGTCCTTTATTGTGCTCATCTTTGCATTTTGTGAAACATAAGCATACTTTCACAAAATATTCTACACCGCTTCATTGATTTTCTCTATGTTAAACTTGATTCTGTTTAACAATACCTTCATTGTTTGATGTTTTCTGACTCTATACTTCTCATTATTGTAAACAGAGTGATCCCAGGGCCAAGATAAATATTTGCTGCTTTTCTATTCAGGCTTTCAAATGACTACTGTTCCAATTCTTTTAAAAATTTTATTTGAAGTCCATGCTACCTTATTGTTCCCCCTTTCTTGAACTTATAATAAGTGTCATCTCATAATCCTGCTACCTTTTCTTGTTCCCTTTATTTCACATTATTTCCTGTTCAACCAGAGGATTATTTCTTTTTTATTGTCACTTTTGAAAATAACAGGGACATGATTTTTTTTTTTTCCTTCTGAGGCATTGATGCTGCAATTCTTAAGTTTGGATTACTCAAATATCTAGCTTTCAATTGTAATATTCTAACTTCTGAGAGGCTCCATTAAAAATATGCAAATAAAAAACTTTGGGACTATTAAAATTTATGATCTGTAAGTTCAGTATAAGGTGATGCTACTTTTACCTGTTCTGGAGAAATTCACTTCTTCACACTGTAGCATCTTCAGTTTCTACTGATTTATTTATTTTTTAAGCATTAAGCTAACAAGTGCCCTTTGTGAATAATTAAATAGAAAATTCAGGCTATTAAACATTACTTCACCTTTCTGTTTTATAATTGCCAGTTGATTTACAATCATTGATTGCTCCATTATCTGCCTGAGTCTTGGCAGATACTTTCACATAGATTTTACCTGAGCTCCTGATTCATTAATTTGCTTTCTCCCACTTTTTTATTCTCCTGCTTTTTCTACTTGTAGCATTTTACAGAAAAAGAACTGTAAAATTAGGAAACTCTGATCATATATCGGGCTACTGGTGGCCAGGTCAAACACCCTCCCCTTGGAAAACAACAACAACAACAACAACAGAGAAGAGACAGAGAAAAAGGACCTTCTCTCTACACTGAAATTAAGGGAATGTTCCTGGGAAACCACAGGAATCTCTAGATTTATTATCTTTGAGAAAGCAAATCTACTTCAAGGAGAGGAAGACAATGTCCTTATACCTAGTAGTAATAACCTTAGACACGCAGATGGCGCCACCCTTATGACAGAAAGTGAAGAGGAACTAAAAAGCCTCTTGATGACAGGGAAAGAAGAGAGTGAAAAAGTTGGCTTAGAGCTCAACATTCAGAAAACTAAGATCATGGCATCTGGTCCCATCACTTCATGGGAAATAGATGGGGAAACAGTGGAAACAGTGTCAGCCTTTAGTTTTTGAGCTCCAAAATCACTGTAGATGGTGACTGCAACCATGAAAGTAAAAGACACTTAGTCCTTGAAAGGAAAGTTATGACCAGCCTACATAGCATATTGAAAAGCAGAGACATTACCTTGCCAACAAATGTCCGTCTAGTCAAGGCCATGGTTTTTCCAGTGGTCATGTATGGATGTGAGAGTTGGACTGTGAAGAAAGCTGAGCACTGAGAATTGATGCTTTTGAACTGCAGTGTTGGAGAAGACTCTTGAGAGTCCCTTGGACTGCAAAGAGATCCAACCAGTCCAATCTAAAGGAGATCGGTCCTGGGTGTTTATTGGAAGGACTGATGTTGAATCTGAAACTCCAGTACTTTGGCCACCTCATGCGAAGAGTTGACTCATTGGTAAAGACCCTGATGCTGGAAGGGATTGGGGGCAGGAGGAGGAGGGATTGGCAGAGGATGAGATGGCTGGATGGCATTACCCACTCAATGGACATGAGTTTTAATATACTCCGGGAGTTGATGATGGACAGGGAGGCCTGGCATACTGCTATTCATAGGGTCGCAAAGAGTCCGACACTACTGATTGACTGAACTGAACTGAACTGAGTGGTACTCTGGACCAGGGAGGGACATAGGTCTGAAACATTAGTATTCTGGAATTTTTCCCTACGTAATTTTCTTTAGCTGAAAGTGCCTTGCTCAGAAAACCTGAACCAAGCAGAATGTGAGTCAAGTATGGAAAACCATGTCTTTGGCAAATAGTGTCAATCCTTTGGCAAATAGTTTCTAGTTTCTACACTCCTTTATAACATCTTCCTATATAAAAACTTATACTTTATTGAGTAACTCAATCAAAATTTTCCTTAGAGTTTCCTTTGATGTCAAAGCAGTCTTACCACAGCTATGTAATAAAACTTACTCATTTTCCTTTGTAATAGTTTCACTTGTTTGTTAACTTATGCATTTATGCATTTTAACTTTTTAATGTTTATTTTATCTAAAATTAGTTTTTGTGTTAAGGTAACATTCCAAGTGGGTGATTTATTTTATTGCCAGTGAATTTGAGGTTCTTTCTTCATTGCAAAAGATCTGGAAACAGAGCTGAGAGGTAAAGGAACTAAAATGATTAAAGTTCATTTAAGCAAGCATACATTCTCCCAGGGACAGCCGTTGGGCAGGTGAGGAGCTGTCACCCTGGGCCTCTTTGGCAAGCCAGTTATGAGGAGCATACAAGTGAAGGGGCACAATATTAACTGGGGAAGGATATGTTTGGGGGCTGACTTCCCTGATTTTTCATTCTAGTTGACTTCTCTGAGGGGAGGAGTGATTTCTGTCCACATTAGCTTAGAATAGAAGTGTCATGGCATTGGTGCATGATGCATACTTCTTATCTGTAAGGCTAATCCTATTGTAATGAGAGCACAATGAGCAAAATGTTACATTTGTATGCATTTCCCCAATTTTTTTTGGTCTGATACTTGGACACTTATAAACCAAAATGTGTGGTTTCCTATCAGCCTGCATGTTCCTGCTTTCCTTTGTCTGTCTGTGTGTGTTTGTGTGTGTGTGCTCAGTCCCTCAGTCACGTCCAAGTCTTTGGGACCCCATGGACTATAGCACACCAGGCTCCTCTGTTCATGGAATTTTACAGGTAAGATTACTAGAGTCAGATGCCATTTCTTTCTCCTGGGATCTTCCTGCCCAGAAACTGAACCTATATCCCTTGTGTCTCCTACATTTCAGGTGAATTATTTGCCACTGCACCTGTGAAGCCCCTTGTCTGACTATAGACCCCTGCTATTTACCAGATGTGTGATTTCCTTCCACTTGGCCCCTGCCCCAACATCTCATATCTAGCTGCTTGCCTGCTGTTAACAATTGTGTCACTATGTTTATTTGAATATTCTATTATTTTTTCACTAGTTGAAATTCTGTAAGTCTCAAAGAATAACTGTGTATACAAACAGACACACCCATGCATACTTCTGACTAATTGTAAAGTTTATTTTCTACTTCACTAATCATCTGACTACCTTTTAGAATGGCTTTACCATTTACTATATTTAATATTTTGTTGTTCCTGTCCAGTCGCCCAGTTATGTCATGTCCAACTCTTTGTGACTCCATAGACTGCAGAAGGCCACGATTCCCTGAGCCTCACCATCTCCCAGAGTTTGCCCAAGTTCATGTCCATTGCATCTATGATGCCATCTAGCCATCTCATCTTCTGACACCCTCTTCTCCTTCTCATTAATATTTAGTAATATTTAAATTGTTTTGTTGAAATATCGAGAAAATAGATTCTATCTGCACAAAGTGTTTATGCAGGTCATAACAAAGTATATATATATATATATATATATATATCTTTATAAATAGAATATAATCCTTGAAAAGTCAGTAAGAATTGGATTGAGCACATAAGTGGAAGGATTTGCTACCGATCTTTGGAGGCCTCAGCCTACAATAGCTTGGAGCAGGTCTTGGGTTCCCAGCCAGATGTTGGAGCTAATTTGCAGTGGTGAAAACACCAAATCCTAGCCACAAGACCAATGATCAGTGCCAAAGGCCCTGGTCCCTCAGATTTGTGGAAAAGAATCACCACAAAGATGGAAACTAGTGAAGCAAGAAAAGTATTTATTAAGAGGAAAAAGGTATAGTACATGTGGATAGGCACATGGGCAAACTCAGAGGGAGATTCCCAGAGTTGTGTCCATGTGGCACTTTTAATCACTTATATGGGGCATTTCTTCCAGTTTCCCTCTGGTCAGTCATTTTAATTTTCCTGGTTCACAGTCTGTAATTGGTGTATCTCAGGAACCTTCATGTCTACTCACTCACCTCGTAGCCAAGATGAATCCTACCTCATAGGAGTCTGTGTAGAGCATCCTTTGATGTTGCTCCCCCTTTGGCCTGCAAGGAGTCTTTTCTGCACGTGTGTGGTTGGGAAAGTCTCCAGACTTTGGAATGAGAGATATGTGGTCTGAGCAGGGCCTAGCCTCCTCCCTTGATTTTCCTCGTATTCATGTATTAAACTTTTAGTAAAGAGATAATGGATCTCCAATTTCTTTACCCTGAGAGGGAGCATCGACCTCCTACCTGCTTATATTAGGCAAAAAATGCCTTTTTTCCTCAAGTAGAAAAAAATAAAAGTAGGTAAAAGGTCTAAGTTTTCAACTTGCTTGGATTTTGAAGACTTGTCTGCTGATGGATTCTGCATTACATGAGGTTGCTATTATTTTGCAAGCACTGATCAACTTGATTTTCCCTATTCTTCTAAATTCTGATTTCTAAAGCCTTCCAGTAAATTATTTTTATACATTGTCACTTTTGATCATTATTATATTTTTATTGCTCATTTAGTTTTATGACATTCACATTTTTTCATTAACTCTCTTAAAAATTTATACTGTTGTTCAAAACAATGATATCACTTACTTTTGCCTACCTAGTATCCCTCTTCTGGTAATGACACTTAAATTTTCCTTTGGGAAACTACCCTTTTTTCCTTTCTTATAGTTTTAACTTAATGATCAAACAATGTTTCCTTCTTTTTTCAGTCTAAACAATAAATGTTTCTTATAGGAATTGATTCTGGTTAGAAGAATGCAATTAAAAGATTGTTCATTAATGACAACATCCCAGAAACTATACTAGCTCTCATTATTTCTGAGACAGAATTCTGTAGTTTTTTTTTTTTCTTCTTCTTCTTCTTCTTCATCCTTTCATTGTGTGAGTTACCCTATAGATTTACTGAATTTCTTTTATTGTAGCCATTACCCAATGGCAACTATTGTTGTCTGCAATCATTGTGGTCTTTCCTGATGGCAATAGAGAACAATGTAGAATGAACTAAACCAAAATGATGGAAACAGGTTTTAAATTGCTCTTGAGTTGAGATGGGACAAAATTCAGGGGCAATCTCACTGATTTTCGGGGATGTAAAAGTAACAATCCATGGTAGCTAATTAAGTTATTACCTATGGTCCTACAGATGTCTGTCTACTAATAGGGAAAAACACTGTGCGATTGAACAACTAAATACTTAGAGTGATGTGAAGAGAATGAAAAATTATACCATCATGAGAGAAAAAGATAGTTTAATGATTAAATAGAGAACATAATAATGAGATCTTTAAATTCCCACTCTAACCATAGAAACTTTAAATCATTGTGATAAAAGAATATTATATTTTTTGTAGCTGAGGATAGAAGTCATTGAAAGGAAAAGTCAGTACAAGATTTTTTGATTTAACAAATCAGGTTATCAATTGAATTAAAATTCTTTAAATATTTGGACATGAAATTTAAAGAAATGCAAATAATTAAAATGAAAATATGTGTGTAGATTCAGGAAATACAGTAATGAATTCATATTCAAGGAATAGCCTGAACCCATGAGTTCATTTCCAAGTAATTCCTATCCAACTTTGCTCTTATTATCATCCCTGCAATGCTCCTTGGGCTGGGTGGGAGTATGGCAGGAAAAGTATAATGCCATGTCATTCAATGGCATCTCAACATCTGCTAGTGCATAATTGTCTTTCTTTTATTTTTAAGAACTGAATCCATGGAACTACTAGGACAAGGAAGGGAGTGTTGAATTAACTCCTTTCTTTGATTTCATCTTCTGGGTTTGTGTTCTGCCCTGTTTATTGTTGTAGTAGTAGTTTGTAGGACAAGGGGTGATAGCTGTTGGTAGTATTAATATTTACAGCTCCACCTGACAATGATCACTTTTCAGTTCCATCTGTGCTACTGACCTATTGTACAAATCCTGGCAGTATAGTGAGGATGTATTTGCTGGATTTTGTGAGAACTTTTCAAACACTCCTTGCCAATGCAGATACCTGGTATGAGAGGTGCAGGTAAGCTGTAGCTCTGCCCCCAAAGCAGCCCTAAACTGTGATCCACCTCATGCCACAATGTTTAGCTGTAGTGCTTTTTCCTCCAGTGGATGACCCCTCTGAAGAATAGAAAAAGCATTTTGAGATCTGGATGCCTCCCAAAGACTTCTCATTCCATATGCATTCATGACATTTTACTATGTCAAACAGCAAAAATGTTGCTTGCTGCTATACGTAAACTTTTCTTCTTTTTTCTCTACAACTTCTGATGTTTTTGTGGCTTAGAGATATTCATTTGAGAGACAATTTATAAACTGTAAATTGGGGGAGAAAGAGATGCTGATTCCCTGACAAGGTACTTTTCTCTTTCTCTGATTATGTTTATATAGATAAGGGAGTGATGGAAGATGGGAAAGAATTTAGTTTCTTCTTGAATGCTGCTTTTTGTAAATCCTCAACTGCATTTGCTGATAACCTTTCAAATTAGAAAATGAAGCATATCCTGCTTTTCTTTTTTTCTAGCTATGAGCTAACTACACTCTTGTTCTGCATTACCCTTTAGCAAGAAAAATTGGGAAGAGTTACAAAGTAAGACGCCTCCATGGATCACTACCTTGTCCTGGCAAAGGGGCGTGCATAACTCAAAGAAGCTATGACCTGTGTCACACAGGGCCACTCAAGATGGGCAGGTCATAGCAGAGAGTTCTGACAAAATGTGATCCACAGGAAGAGGAATGGCAAACCACCCGAATGTACTTGCCATGATAACCTCATGAAATGTGTAAAAGGCCAAAAAGAAGGTGTCCCAATATGATACTAGGGAAGAGCAGAGGAGAATTACCAATAGCCCTAGAATGAATGAAGTGGGTGGGCCAAAGCAGATAGGATGCACAGTTGTAGATGTGTCTGGTGATGAAAGTAAAATCTGATGCTGCTAAGTACAATATTGTATAGGAAATTAGAATATTAGGTCCATGAATCAAGGAAAATTGGATATAGTCAAGCAGGAGATAGTAAGAAAAAACATCGACATCTTAGGAATCAAGAAACTAAAATAGACGGGATTGGGATAATTTAATTCAGATGATCTAGTCTTTCCAGTGGTCAGATACGGTTGTGAAAGCTGGACTGGAAAGAAGGCAGAACATTGAAGAATTGATGGCTTCAAACTGTGTTGCTGGTGAAGACTCCTGAATGTTCCTTGGACAGCAAAGAGATCAAATCAGTCAATCTTAAGGAAGATCAACCCTGAATATTCCCTGGAAGGACTGATAATGAAGCTGAAACTCTAGTATTTTGGTCATATGATGCAAAAAAAGATGACTCATTGTAAAAATCCCTGATGCTCAGAAAGATTGAGGGCAGAAGAAGAAGGGGGCATCAGAGGATGAGATGGCTGATGTCCATCAGTGATGGACATCATCACTGATGCAATGGACATGAACTTGAACAAACTCTGGGAGATAGTGAGGGACATGGAGGCCTGGGGTACTGCAGTCCATGAGGCCACAAAGATTCGGACACAACTGGGTGACTGAACAACAACAATCACTGCCACAAATTAAGAAAAGAGTGTATATCTGGAGTTTTTTGTTTGTTTGTTTGTTTGTTTGTTTTAACAAGTGAACACTTTCACAACAAAATTGCAAAAGTAAACAACATCTGAATAACTGTTTGAAGCAAAATGCAGAGTTAAAATGGAGAAGAATGAGGTTTCACTTATAAAATGTAGCAGAAAATTATTAATGTATTTTGTTGACTGCAGGCTTCCCAGGTGGTGCCAATGACAAAGAACCCACCTGCCAATGCAGGAGATGTAAGAAATGTTGGTTCAATCCCTGGCTTAGGAAGATCTCCTGGAAAGGGAAATGGTAACCCACTTCAGTTTTCTTGCCTGGAGAATCCCCATTGACAAAAAATCCTAGTGGGCTACAGTCCATAGGGTTGCAAAGAGTCAGACACGACTGAAATGACTTAACGTATTTTATTGACTAAAGATGCAAAGCAAAGTTAGATTAGCCTGAATTTATCTGTATCAGTATATTGTCTAGAAATCTTGTGGTTCTTTATTTAATTAAAGTTGATTTACAAAAAATACAAAAAATAGTGATTCAATATTTTTTATAACTTTACTGAAAAGTTTTATGAAATATTGGTGTTCTTCCCTGTGTTGTTAAATATGTATTTGTAGCATATTTACTTTAAGGGTACTAGTTTATACTTCTTAATCCCTTAGTCTTATCTTGCTCTTCCCCCCATCTCTCTTACCACTTGTAATCATTAGTAGTTCTCTGGATCTGTGAGTATGTTTCTGTTTTATTATAGTTTTTTTAAGATTACATATATAAGTGATAACATAGAGTATTAATCTTTGTCTGACTTATTTCACAAAACATAATACTCTCTGGGATGTTGCAACAGCATCCATGTTGTTGTAAATGGCAGAACTTCATTCACTTGAGAGAGTGATATTCCTTTGTGTGTGTGTATACATGCATATGATATTATATATAATTTTCTTTATCCATTCATCCATTGATGAGAATTTAGTTTGCCTCCATTTACTAATGTAAATAATACTTTGGTGAAGATACTGCTGCATGTTTCTCTTCTGAACGTGTTTTCATTCTCTTCAGATATACACTCAGGAATTACTGGATCCTATGCTAATTCTATTTTTAGTTATTGACGTACCTTCATACTATTTTCATAGCGGTTAAACCAATTTACATTCCTACCAGCTGTGCACAAGTTTTCCTTTTTCTTCACATCCTCCCCAACATTTGCTACTAGTGAGATATATATATATATATATATATATATATATATATATATATATATATATATGATGGTATCCATTCTGACTGGTATGAAGTAAGATCTCATTGGGAATTCAGTTTGTATTTCCCTGTTGATTCAAGATGTTGAGTAAAATTTAATGTGTCTTTTGGCCATCTGTATATTTTCTTTGGAAAAATGTCTATTTAGGTACTCTGTACATGTTTTGAAGAGTTATTTCAGTGACATTGAGTTATATGAGTGGTTTATAGATTTTGAATATCAGGAATCTGTCAGTCATGGGCTTCCCTTTTGGCTCAGATATTAAGAATTTGTCTGCAATGCAGGAGACCCAGGTTCAATCCCTGAGTCAGGAAGGTAACCCCAGAGAAGGGAATGTCTACCCACATGAGGATTCTTGCCTGGAGAATTCTATGGACAGAGAAGCCCGATTGGATATATTATTTTCAGGTATTTTCTGTCATTCATTAGCTTGTGTTTTCATTTCCCTAATGGTTTCCTTTGTTTTGAAAAATCTTTAAATTTAATTTTGTCTTGTATGATTATTTTAGTTTTTGTGTCATTTGCCTAAGGATACAGAGCTATATGTGTGTGTGCATGCGTGTGTGTGTGTGTCTGTGTGTGTGTGTATATATACATACAGCTTATGTCAAAGGGTGTTCTATGTTTTCTTCTAGGAGTTTCAGAGTTTCTAGTTTTACATTTAGGACTTAAATTCATTTCACGTTTTTGTATCTAGTGTGATAAAATATTTGAATTTTATTCCTTTACTATAGCTCTCCAATTTTCCCAGCAGCACTTGGTTAGGGAAGCTTCCTTTCCTCATTATATGTTTCTGAGTTCTTTGTCATAGGTTAATTGTATCTATATGTGTGGATTTATTTCTGGGCTCTCTATTTTGTTCCATTTATCTATCTGTCTCTTTTTGTGTTAGTGCCATACTGCTTTGATTACTGTAGCTTTGTAATATAATGTGAAGTCAGTGTGATACCTCCAGCTTTGTCCATTTTTCTCAGGATTGCTTTGCTACTGGGGGACACAATTGCTTTAACTATTGTATTTTGTGCAACCCCACATCCAAGGAGCAGTGGCTGCGGGGGTGCAGGAGGGCCTAGAGGAGCGATCCCACACTGAATGTCAGGAAGGGCAGCGGTGAGGAGATACCGCTCATTCAAGGTAAGGAGCAGCGGCTGCACTTTGCTGAGGCAGCCGTGAAGAGATACCCCACGCCCAAGGTAAGACAAACCCAAGTAAGATGGTAGGTATTGCAAAGGGCATCAGAGGTCAGACACACTGAAACCATACTCACAGAAAACTAGTTAATCTAATCACACTAGGACCACAGCCTTGTCTAACTCAATGAAACTAAGCCATGTCCGTGGGGTGACCCAAGACAGGCAGGCCATGGTGGAGAGGTCTGACAGAATGTGGTCCACTGGAGAAGGGAATGGCAAACCACTTCAGTATTCTTGCCTTGAGAACCCCATGAAAAGGCAAAATGACAGGATACTGAAAGAGGAACTCCCCAGGTCATTAGGTGCCCAATATGTTACTGGAGATCAATGGAGAAATAACTCTAGAAATAATGAAGGGATGGAGCCAAAGCAAAAACAATACCCAGCTGTGGATGTGACTGGTGATAAAAGCAAGGTCTGATGCTGTAAAGAACAATATTGCATAGGGACCTGGAATGTCAGGTCCATGAATCAAGGCAAATTGGAAGTGGTCAAACAAGAGATGGCAAGAGTGAACATCGACATTCTAGGAATCAGCGAACTAAAATGGACTGGAATGGGTTAATTTAACTCAGATGACCATTATATCTACTACTGGGGGCAGGAATACCTCAGAAGAAATGGAGTATCCATCATGGTCAACAAAAGAGTCCGAAATACAGTACTTGGATGCAATCTCAAAATGACAGAATGATCTCTGTTCGTCTCCAAGGCAAACCATTCAACATCACGGTAATCCAAGTCTATGCCCCAACCAGTAATGCTGAAGAAGCTGAAGCTGAACAGTTCAATGAAGACTTACAAGACCTTTTAGAACTAACACCCAAAAAAAGATGTCCTTTTCATTTTAGGGGACTGGAATGCAAAAGTAGGAAGTCAAGAAACACCTGGAGTAACAGGCAAATTTGGCCTTGGAATGCGTAATAAGGCAGGGCAATGACTAAGAGAGTTTTGCCAAGAAAATGCACTGGTCATAACAAACACCCTCTTCCAACAACAGAAGAGAAGACTCTACACATGGATATCACCAGATGGTCAACACCAAAATCAGATTGATTATATTCTCTGCAGCCAAAGATGGAGAAGCTCTATACAGTCAACCAAAACAAGACCAGGAGCTGACTGTGGCTCAGATCATGAACTCCTTATTACCAAATTCAGACTTAAATTGAAGAAAGTAGGGGAAACCGCTAGACCATTCAGGTATGACCGAAATCAAGTCCCTTATGATTATACAGTGGAAGTGAAAAATATATTTAAGAGCTTAGATCTGATAGATAGAGTGCCTGATGAACTATGGACTGAGGTTCATGACATTGTACAGAAGACAGGGATCAAGACCATCCCCATGGAAAAGAAATGCAAAAAAGCAATATGACTGTCTAGGGAGGCCTTACAAATAGCTCTGAAAAGAAGAGAGGTGAATAGCAAGGGAGAAATGGAAACATATAAGTATCTGAATGCAGAATTCCAAAGAATAGTAAGAAGAGATAAGAAAGCCTTCTTCAGTGATCAATGCAAAGAAATAGAGGAAAACAACAGAATGGGAAGGACTAGAGATCTCTTCAAGAAAATTAGAGATACCAAGGGAACATTTCATGCAATGATGGGCTCGATAAAGCACAGAAATGGTATGGATCTAACAGAAGCATAAGGTATAAGAAAAATATTCTTAATATTCTTCTGGCAAGAACACAAAAGAATATCTTCAGATATTCTGCTGAAAAGAATACACAGAAGAACTGTACAGAAAAGATCTTCATGACCTGGATAATCACGATGATGTGATCACTGACCTAGAGCCAGACATCCTAGAATATGAAATCAAGTGGCCTTAGAAAGTATCACTACGAACCAAGCTAGTGGAGGTGATGGCATTCCAGTTGAGCTATTTCAAATCCTGAAAGATGATCCTGAGAAAGTGCTACACTCAATATGCCAGCAAATTTGGAAAACTCAGCCATGGCCACAGGACTGGAAAAGGTCCGTTTCATTCCAATCCCAAAGAAAGGCAATGCCAAAGAATGCTCAAACTACTGCACAATTGCACTCATCTCACGTGCTAGTAAAATAATGCTCAAAATTCTCCAAGCCAGGCCTCAGCAATACATGAACTGAGAACTTCCTGATATTCAAGCTGGTTTTAGAAAAGGCAGAGGAACCAGAGTTCAAATTTCCATCATCTGCTGAATCATGGAAAAAGCAAGAGAGTTCCAGAAAAACATCTATTTCTGCTTTCTTGACTATGCCAAAGTCTTTGACTGTGTGGATCACAATAAACTGTGGAAAATTCTGAGAGAGATGGGAATACAGACCACCTGACCTGCCTCTTGAGAAATCTATATGCAGGTCAGGAAGCAACAGTTAGAACTGGACATGGAACTACAGACTAGTTCCAAATAGGAAAAGGAGTAGGTCAAGGATGTATATTGTCACCCTGCTTATTTAACTTCTATGCCGAGTACATCATGAGAAACGCTGGGCTGGATGAAGCACAAGCTGGAATCAAGATTGCCAGGAGAAATATCAATAACCTCCGATATGCAGATGACACCACCCTTATAGCAGAAAGTGAAGAGGAACTCAAAAGCCTCTTGATGAAAGTGAAAGAGGAAAGTGAAAAAGTTAGCTTAAAGCTCAACATTCAGAAAACTAATTTCATGACATCTAGTCCCATCACTTCATGGGAAATAGAAGGGGAAACAGTGGAAACAGTGTCAGACTTTATTCTTTTGAACTTCAAAATAAGTGCAGATGGTGACTGCAGCCATGAAATTAAAAGATGCTTACTCCTTGGAAGAAAAGTTATGAGCAATCTAGATAGCATATTCAAAAGCAGAGACATTACTTTGCTGACTAAGGTCCGTCTAGTCAAGGATATGGTTTTTCCAGTGGTCATGTATGGATGTGAGAGTTGGACTGTGAAGAAGGCTGAGCACCAAAGAATTGATGCTTTTGAACTGTGGTGTTGGAGAAGACTCTTGAGAGTCCCTTGGACTGCAAGGGGATCCAACCAGTCCATTCTGAAGGAGATCAGCCCTGGGATTTATTTGGAAGGAATGATACTAAAGCTGAAACTCCTGTTCTTCGGCCACCTCATGCGAAGAGCTGACTCATTGGAAAAGATTTTTATTCTGGGATGGATTTGGGGCAAGAGGAGAAGGGGATGACAGAAGATGAGATGGCTGGATGGCATCACTGACTCAATGGACATGAATCTGAGTGAACTCCGGGAGTTGGTGATGGACAGGGAGGCCTGGTGTGCTGCCATTCATGGGGTCGCAGAGTCAGACATGACTGAGCGACTGAACTGAACTGAACTGATATATTAGAAGACTGTTTGATCTAGTTCTATGAAAAATGTCATAGGTATTTTGATAGGGATGTTATTAAACCTCCAGATGATATTCCTAGGTATTTTCTTCTTTTCAATGGGATTTAAATGAAGATTTTTTCTTGCTTTCTCTTTTGGTTAATTAAGCGTTAGTGTATAGAAAAACAATTGCCTGCTATATATTAACCTTGTGTCCTGCAACTTTATTGAATTTGTTTTTTTTTTCTGATAGTATTTTTATGGAAACTTCAGGATTTTTGTATATAGTATCATGTCATTTGTAAATAGTGATAGTTTATGTCCTCCCTCCCAAATTGGGTGATATTTTTTGTGTGTGTGATTGATTTCTGACTAGATCTTCCAATACTATGTTAAATAGAAGTGGTGAGAGTGGGCATCCCTTTCATGTTCCTGATTTTAAAGAAAAAGCTTTTAGCTTTTCAACATAGAGTATGATGTTTGCTGTGGGTTTGTAACATATGGTCCCTTTATGTTGAGATTGTTGTTACTTTTGTCGTTTAGTTGTTGAGTCATCTCTATCTCTAAGAAGAGTAGCACGCCAGTCCTATGGGACTTCCCAGGTAAGAATGCTGGAGTGGATTGCCATTTCCTTCTCCAGGGGATCTTCCAGACCCAGGGATTGGACCTGTGTCTCCTGCTTTATATGTGTAATTTTTACCACCGAGCCACAAGAAAGGTCCTATGTTGAGATTTGTTCCCTTCATATCCAATTTTATGAGAGTTTTTCTTAATAGGAATGAATATTGAATTTTGCCAAATGCTTTCTGTGAGTCTACTGAGATGATCATGTGGTTGTCTTTCCTTTCTTTAATGTGATTTCCAACATAGATTGATTTGCAGCTATTGAACCATCTTTATGTTCCTGGAATAAAATCCCACTTGATTATGATTATGATCATTTTTATATATTGCTGAATTCAGTTTGCTAATATTTTGTTGAGTAGTTTTGTACCTATATTCATCAGATGCCTTGGCCTGTAATTTTCTTTTATTCTAGTGTCTTTGCCTGGGTTTGATATCTAGGTAACAATGGCCTTGCATAATTTATTTTGGAGTATTCCTTTGTTTTAAGTTATTTGGTGTAGTTTGAGAAGGATGGGTATTAGCTTTTCTTCATATGTTTGGTAGAATTCCCCTGTGCGGCCATCAGGTACTAGACTTTTGTTTTCTGGGAGTTTTTCAATTAATGATTCAATTTCACTACTATTGGTTGGCATGGTCAGATTATCTATTTCTTTTTGATTCAGTCTTGGGAGATTGTATTTTTCTCGAAACTTGTCCTTTTTTTCTAAGCTTTCCAATTTTTTGCACTATAACTCTTGCTAGTATGATGAACTTTTGTATCTCTGTGTTATGGTTATAATTTCTTCTCTTTCATTTCTTATTTTGTCTTTTTTCTTTTTTTATTGATTAAGTCTGGCTTACCAATTTTGTTTATCATGTCAAAAAATAAGTCTTATTTTCATGTGTTTTCTATTGATATTTTTGTCTCCGTTTTATTTATTTCCCCTGTGATCTTTACTATTTCCTTATTCTCACTGACTTTGAGCCTTGTTTTTTTCTTTTTTTTTTTCTGATTTTTTACATGGTAGATTACATTGTGTCTCTGGGATATTTCATGTTTCTTGAGATAGGACTTTTCACTATAAACTTTCCTCTTAAAACGTCAACTGTGTCCTTAGATTTTGTTTTTGTTTTCATCTGTCTAAAGGTATTTTCTAATTTCCTCTTTGATTTCTTCATTTACTTACTGAGAACTTAGTAGCATGTTGTTTAGTTCCCATGTGTTTTTGCTTTTCCCATTTTTTATTTATTTTTTTCCCTTTTTCATTTTTTCCATTTTTTCCCATTTTTTAATTTAAGCTGTTTCATCCAATAATGTTATATCATTATAATTGAAAATAATGTTTGATATAGTTTATATCCTCTTAAATTTGTTGAGCCTCGTTTTGTGATTTACCATGTGACTTACCTGGAGAATGTTTCATATATACTTGAATGTAACATGTAGTATGCTATTTTTAGATAGAATGTCCTGTATATATTTATGAAATATTGATGGTATAATATGTAAGGTCAGTGTTGCCTTACTGACTTTCATTGTCGATGATGTGTCCTCTGAAGTGAGGTATTAGGAGTCCCTATTATCATTGTATTATTATCAATTTCCCTTTGTGTCTGTTAAAATTTGATTTATATATTTAGGTGTTCCTATATTAGATGTATATATGGTAACTTGTAGACAAAAATATCCTTTTTGTCTTTTGTTTTAAAGTCTACTTTGTATAGTATGTGTTGCCATTGCAATTTTCTTTTTATTTCCATTTTCATTAAGTATATTTTTTCATTTCCTTTCAGACTGTGTTTTAACTGTGAAGTAACTCTCTTGTAGACAGTGTATAAATTTTCTTTCCAATCAACCACCTTATATTCTTTCATTGGCACAGTAGTAATGTACTTATTGCCATTTTGTTGCTTGTTCTTTTTTCTTATTTTTTGGTAAATTTTCTCTGGTTCTTTTCTTGTTATTTTAGTCTCTTCCCTTGTGATTTATTTCCTTATTTATAATTCCTTTCTAAAATTCTCCCTAGGTTCATTTACTTTCTCTCCAAGTTCAGTTAGTGTCCTTATTACTAATGTTTTTAATGATGAATTATCTCTGCTTCTTTCAGGTTTTTATTATTATTTTTTTTTATTTTGTGTTTTCTTTCATTTGAAGCAAACTCCTCTGTCCTTTCATTTTTCTTAACTTTCTCCATGTCTATGAAATTAAGTGAAACATTCAACTACCCCTGCCTTGAAGGAGTGTCATTCTGTAGGAGCATCCCTATGCAGTTTGCATGTACCTACTGGCTTTGGTGGGAGAGCTGGATCTGAAGTGAGTGTGGCTCACATCTTTCCCTGGGATTTACTGGTGATTATCACCTTGGTGGGAGGTGAGGCTGATGTTGGAGAGACTAGAGACAGAACCAGGTGTGAGAATGGGCTTCTTTTCTACTCAGTTGCTGTCAGTGCCCTAACCAGGGGTAAATTGATGTCCAAAGTGCTGAAACAGAAGTCCTGAGAGTAAGGGCAAAATTGGCTACACCCCTCTAGATGCATGATGTCCCAGCAATGGAAATTTTGATCTCGTGGACAACAGCACTGGGGCGACAGAGGCTAAATCAGGCCCCTGATGTGACCAGGGTGTGCACTGGAATAGTCCAAGAAAGCCAGTCAGAGTCCCAGGCAGTTCCCCATCAGTTGCTTCCATGTGAGAATTGTCAACAACTGCCTTTGCCCTATCAGGTCTGAGCTGGCTCTGTTCTCTGTACGTGTGTACTATCTCCTTGGCAACATTGGTCTTTACTATAGTGGAGAGCTGTGCCAGACAAGAGAGGCTGGGGCATATGCTGAGGCAGGCTTGGTGAGTCATATGGAGCTTCAGTCTTTTCCCTGGGTGGATCCTCATGCCTGTTATAGTCCCATCCTCTTCTCTGTGACTGATAGGGTTGTGAGTTCAGACACAATTTCTTCTCCTCAACGTCTGACAAGATTCTGTGTGAATATCTCCTTACAGCTTAGATTGTAGAATAGCCCTCTTGCTCATTTCCAGATTGATTTGCTCCACAAGCAAATGCATTTTGATGTGTTTGTTAGGGGTGGATGAAATCAGGGTCTTCCTACTATACCATCTTGATCTTTCTCCCTCCTGTGGTGACTTAGTTTTCTAATGTAAACCTGTATGCAATTTTGGTGATTAAATGACATTGAACAGATAGAAATCACATGATAGAGTATACTGGGATTCAGAAATATCTAATTCCAAATTCAGAGAGACAGAAATGCTGGATATACTTTAACATATTAATTTAAAATATTACCTATTTATATTATCTGAGATATATTAGAATAAATTCCCTTCACCAGGATGTTTAAGACAAGATCTGCAAGAAAAGCACAGACTGCACAAAATGCATTCATGAATGATGTACTAAAGAGTTTCAGTTGAAATGGGCTCTCTGATTTTAGTGTGGCTGGATGAATCACAAACATCAGAGTCCAGGTATAAGAGGCATAGAAATGTTTAAAAAGAAGCAAAGCTAATATGATTAACATGTGGCTACAAGAACATGTCCAGTCATCCAATATCCAAGAATAGTCAAACCTTGGAAGTCTCTGAGAAATTTCAATTAATTATGAATCCATAGGAAATAATTATTAAGTAACTTTGTAATGAATTATTTACTTTATGTATCAAAGTAAATTTTACTATTATAAGTTTTCCTATTTTACTATTACTATTAATAGTATATTTCACTACTTATATTACTATTAGTAAATTTCATTTTATTTATTTATTTTACTATAGTAAATAAAATAAAATCTGATTATGTTTTATTATATAATATAGCTAACAAAAGCCTGACTTAGTACTTAGGAGACAGAGTCCCAATGTTTCCTTAAATATATTTATCTGTGTCATGACATATATCTGTGTCAGGAAAGAAACAGCAATGACAGCTCAATGCCACATGTCCATATTGTGATGTTTCATTCAAAGCTAGGACAAAAGAACCAAAGATATTGCATTTATTTACTTGCCTAATAAAAGCTTTGAGAAATGGAAAATATACAGAATGGTTGAGAATTATTGAACATTTGGTCTCAGTTCAATTGAGTCACTCAGTCGTATCCGATTCTTTGCAACCCCATGGAATGCAGCACGCCAGCCTTCCCTGAGTATTGCCAAATCCTGGAGCATACTCAACCCCATGTTCATCATATTAGTGATGAACATCATATCGTTCAACCATCTAATCCTCTGTCATCCCTTTCTCCTTCCGCCTTCAATCATTTCCAGCATCAGGATCTTTTCCAGTGAGTCAGTTCATTCTATAGGGTGGCCAAAGTATTGGAGTTTCAACTTCAGTATCAGCCTTTCCAAGGAATTTTCAGGACTGGTTTCCTTTAGGATTGACGGGTTGTGTCTCCTTGAAGTCCAAGGGACTCTCAAGAGTCTTCTCCGATACCACAGTTCAAAAGCATCTATTCTTTGGTGCTCAGCTTTCTTTAGAGTTCAACTCTCACATTCATATATGACTACTGTAAACTGTAGTCATATGAAAAACTGTAGCTTTGACTAGATCGACTTTTCTTGATAAATTAATATCTCTGCTTTTTAATATGCTGTCTAGGTTGGTCATAACTTTTCTTCCAAGGGGCCTTTCAATTTCAGAGCTGCAGTCACCATTTGCAGTTATTTTGGAGCCCCCCAAAATAAAGTATGTCACTATTTCCACTGTCTCCCCATCTAGTTGCCATGAAGTGATGGTACCAGATGCCATGATCTTAGCTTTCTAAATGTTGAGTTTTAAGCCAGCTTTTTCACTCTTGTTATTCACTTCCAGTAAGAGGCTCTTTAGTTCTTCTTTGATTTCTGACATAAAGATGGTATCATCTGCATATCCGAGGGTATTGATATTTCTCCTAGCAATCTTGATTCCAGCTTATGCTTCATCCAGCCTGGCATTTCACATGATGTACACTGCATATAAGTTAAATAAGCAGGGTGACAATATACAGCCTTGATGTACCCCTTTCCTGATTTGGAACCAGTCTGTTGTTCCATCATGTCCAGTCCTAACTGTTGCTTCTTGATCTGCATACAGATTTCTCAGGAGGCAGGTAAGGTGGTCTTGTACTCAGGAGGCAGGTAAGGTGGTCTTGTATTCCCATCTCTTAAAAACTTTTTCCATAGTTTGTTGTGATCCACACAGTAAAAGGCTTTGGCAGAGTCAATAAAGCAGAAATAGAATTATTTGGGGAAACTCTTGTGCTTTTTCACTGATCCAACGGATGTTGGCAATTTGATCTCTGATTCCTCTGCCTTTTCTAAAACCAGCTTGAACAACTGGAATTTCATGGTTCACATACTGTTGAGGACTGGCTTGGAGAACTTTGAGCTAGCGTGTGATATGAGTGAAATTCTGCCATAGTTTTAACATTCTTTGGCACTGCCTTTCTGTGGGATTGGAGTGAAAACTGACCTTTTGCAGTCCTGCGGCCACTGCTGAGTTTTCCAAATTTCCTGGCATATTGAATTCAGCACTTTCACAGCATCATCTTTTAGGATTTGAAATAGCTCAACTGGAACTCCATCACCTCCACTAGCTTTGTTCATAGTGATGCTTCCTAAGGCCCACTTGACTTTATATTCCAGGATGTCTGGTTCTACGTGAGTGAGTACACCATCTTAGTTACCTGGGTCATGAAGATCTTTTTTGTATAGTTCTTTGTGTATTATTGTCACCTCTTCTCAGTATCTTTTTCTTCTGTTAGGTACATACCATTTCTATCCTTCATTGTGCCCATCTTTGCATGAAATATTCCCTTGATATGCATAATTTTCTTGAAGAGATCTCTAGTCTTTCCCATTCTATTGTTTTCCTCTGTTTCTTTGTATTGATCACTGAAGAAGTCTTTTTTTGTTGTTGTTGTTTTTAATTTTTCCTTGCTCTTCTTTGGAACTCTGCTTTCAAATGCATATATCTCCCTTTTTCTTTGCCTTTCACTTCTCTTCTTTTCTCAGTTATGTGTAAGGCCTCCTCAGACAACCATTTTACTTTTTTTTTTTTTTTTTGAGAATGGTTTTGATCACTACCTGCTGTACAATGTCATGAACCTCCATCTATAGTTTTTCAGGCATTCTGTTTATCAGACCTAACCCCTTGAATCTATTTGCCACTTTCACTGTATAATTTTAAGGGATTTGATTTAGTTCACCCATGAATAGTCTAGTGGTTTCTCCTACTTTCTTAAATTTCAGTCTGAATTTTCCATTAAGGAGTCACGATCTGGGCCACAATCTGCTCCCTGTCTTGTTTTGATGACTGTATAAAGCTTCTCAATATTCTCAAAGAATATAATCAATCTGATTTTGGTATTGACCATCTAGTGATGTCAATGTGTACTAACTTCTCTTGTGTTGTTGGAAGAGGGTGTTTGCTCTGACCAGTGAGTTCTTTTGGCAAAACTCTCTTAGCTTTTGATCTGGTTCATTTTGTACTCTGAGGCCAAATTTGTTCTAGTTCATTCCCCTATAATGAAAAGGATGCCCATTTTGGGTGTTAGATCTAGAAAGTCTTGTAGATCTTCACAGAACCATTCAGCTTCAGCTTATTCAGCATAACTGGTTAGGGTATAGACTCAAATTACTGTAATACTGAATGGTTTGCCTTTGAAATGAGCAGAAATCATTCTGTCATTTTTGAGATTGTATCCAAGTACTGCATTTCAGACGTTTTTTGTTGACTATGAAGGCTACTCCATTTTTTCTAAGTGATTCTTGCCCACAGTAGTAGGTATAATGATCATCTAAGTTAAGTTCACCCATTCCAGTCCATTTTAGTTCACTGATTCTTAAAATGTTGATGTTCATTCTTGCCATCTCCAGTTTGACCACTTCCAATTCCTTGATTCATGGACCTAATATTCCAGGTTCCTATGCAATATTGGGCCTAATATACCATTAATACTTGGGTATCTAAAGCTACACTGTGGCCTGCTGGTGTGCATAGAGCTCGTAAGCCTAAAGGTATAAATGGATTTTACATGGGTGGTATATTTTAGGTACAGGTGAATCCAAGTGTCCATAGTGACCACTTTTTCTTACCCTAAAATTCATAGTCATAATTAATATATTCTCAAAACCTTTAATATTTTTCTGATACCTGGATATTGATATTTATATGTATATATCAATATAAATGTTGATTTCTATTTAGGACAGGGGTTAAATGGTAGTTAGTGATTGTACCCTTTCTTTAAAAATAGTTAACTAATGAGTTAGCTAATTTCATTCCTAAAAAAAATTGCTCAAAAATTCAACCATCAATTCAACCTGAAATTATTTCTATCATGGCTCTTTTGAACCCAATGGAAAATCTGATACTTTGGGGAAAATCACATGTGTTTCTTATAAGCTTAATTGAGTTTTGACCCTAATTGGAGTGTGTTAAATAATGTATTTAATCTAATTATTATACTTGCCCCTTGAACGTATAGGATGGTTGCTTTGTCATCTTCCTTTTATCCATGCAGGTTGTGTGGTCAACTGTGAGGAAATATGAAGCAAAATACATTTAGTCCTTAATGTAAAACAGTCATTACAATCTCTTGTATCTTTTTTTTCTGCTTACAGGACTGGAGTCAAGTACTCTAAAATGGTAGGGTCATGTGATGGAAGAAACCTTAGATCCATGAGTACATCAACTGAGTGGCTATAGCTACTCAGGAAATTCAGTAAACTAGGATCATCTGCATCAGATTATGTGTGATCAAGAAAGAAATCTTACCACGTAAAATAACTGGAATTCGAGGATATTTGTTAAATTATATCATGTTGACTACTTCTCAGTTCCTTACTATGGTTACTAAATTCATCTCATAGTGATATTTTTGCTTTTATTACATTTTCACTCTATTCATACTAAAGACAACAAATATTAAACATTTATAGATTCTCATGAGGGATATTTCCATTTTTCCTCAAAGGAACATCTGCTGTCTGGTTTGCTATGTATAAGGCATGCTTCAAAAAACTTGGCCATCTTACAAGTTTAATAGGTCATCACAGTATCCCACATGACTGATGAAATCATACTGATGATTCCTAGAGACCAGGAAATAGTTAATACCTAGTATGGCTTGGAAAGACACGGAGCTTTTGAAGATGGGAAATAACACCCCCCCACACACACACACACAAACACACACACACACACACAAATTCTCAGACTTGCTACCTAAGTGGGATTTCTCACAGTTCAATGATGTAGACTTTCAAGAAAGTGCCACTGAATTGAAGGGAAGAAATTCTACAGTTTTAGACCAAAATTATTATTTGTAGCTCCTTTATGGAGTCCTTTGATATTGTGGAAAACATATAAATATTTTAGCACTCTTGTTTTACCTCATTTACAGTCAAACAAAAATACAGTAACTTTAAGTGCAGACCATCTTGAGGAAAGACATACTGGCTACTTTTGACAGCAGGATTAATGGATTTGCCTCTTGATCTTCTAGGTCCATGAGAACCCAGATAGGAGGACATTCTCATCACCTATGTGCTTTCTTTCAACAAAACAGCCCTACAATCTTTTTCTTCTTATCAGTTTACCAGTGGTGTTACTGCTTATCAGGGAATGAGAAATCCTATAAAGTCATATCTTTGTGATGCATAGACCATTCCAAAGGCCACAGTACATTGACAGTTAGATTTGAAAATACTACCAAAATTTGTCAAAATGTCCTTGTTTTATTTTTTTTAAGCATGCATATCAGTATCTGTACAAAATTTTGGATTTGTTCAATTATTCAGTGTTTGTTTCCCCAAATGGAAAACAAATCATACCTTGAACAGAGTTCTGATTTATTTCTCTCACCACTATCCTAATTGTTCCTATAACAATGTCTGACGTATACTGGGGTCCAACTAATATTTCATGAATGAAGGTTAATTGGTCTATGATTCTGGCAAATATTTTTTCAAATTCATTTGCATATGAGGAAGTATTCTGTAATTTAAATGCTTCTGAGTAATTTTCCTTATTTTTAAAATCTGTTTTTCTTTCTTCATCTGTTCCTTTCTTCTTTTCTTCACCTCTCTCTTGCTTATTCATTACTAATATGAAACTGTTGCCCTCCTATAGAATATTCTAATCAGTATCCATTGTAATTGGTCATTACCCTAGATGTAAAAATGAAAAAAAAAATAATGTTTTCATTCTCCCCATGCATATATCTACCCTTTAACACATGTTCACTATATGGGGACTTGCACAAACAGTTCGAAATTAATGTACTGTAATAGATCTCATCACAGTTCTCCTAGTGATCTCATTTGGCTTATATTCTCAAATAATAGCACCACAGAAATACTCTCTTTCCAACTTTTTCACACCCACACTGGACTGTGTGTTCTCTTAAAACATTTGTGTGATTGTCCTCGTCTCTTTGTTCTCTCATTAGTTTAGACACTCATTCTTCTCTGCCTTGCTTGCCTGGTGTCTGAGCTGGTGAAGAATTTGCTTGCAACGCGGGAGACCTGAGTTTGATCCCTGGGTTACAAAAATTCCCTGGAGAAGGGAAAGGCTACCCAGTCCAGTATTCTGGCCTGAAGAGTTCCATGGATTGTATAGTCCATGGGATCACAAAGAGTCTTACAAAACTGAGTAACTTTCACTTTTACTTTCCTCCTTCTCCAGAATATTGTAATATATTTCTAACTTGTTTTGCTTTTCACTGTTATGAAGTTCTCTGAACAAGTGTTTTCGATTGAACTTTTCAGAACTATGTTTCTAGGAAATGATCTAAAAATAAACAAATGAGTCTTAAAGATTCTGAAATGAACTAAAGTGGGGAATAACTATAGAATAGTACAAACCAATAAATAATACATAGCACAGTATATGTGCTTAATATATTTTTGGAATTGCACATTGAATCCAATTAATAAATACATATTATAAGAATAATAAAGATCTTAAATATTGTTTTCAAATCTTTCAAATCAGCTAGTAATGTATAGAGCTTCATCTGTAGAAACTAAACAAAGAATAAAGTAACAGAAAACTGGATTACTTCTTTCATATAAAATGCCATTCTGGAAGGAGTTACTATGATCTCAACGTTTGATGCAGCTGGGTCACTGTAAACACAAACTTCTTCTAGCATCCTGATCTTCTATCTAAAAATGTGTGACATCTCATTTTTGATAAGATTTTGTTGCATCCCTGGCATCTCATCCATTTCCTAGGCAGAGAAATGTCAGAGAAAATAAAATGTAAAGATATTCATTTATATTAGGAACACAATAGCCTTCTTGGATGCCTCTCCTACAAAAATCTGTTTGCTTCTCACTGGCAAGATCTAGGACACACAGCTACACTCAATGTCAAGAAACTGAAATAAATCATATTTTATTAAATGTACATGTGAATATTTTGCACTAAATCCATGGCTCTGTTAGTAAATGAAAAGAGAATAGACACATGTGAATTACATCAACTATTACAGCTAAATAAACCAAGCCTTTACAGTTTAAATGATAATCATTTGCTTATTGCTCACATGTTTTTGGATTAACTAAGTAATTCTGCTCATCTGAAGGAGGCCTCAATGAACTCAGACTGGGTCATCTGCTCCTGGGTTTGGATGGTTTGGCAGTTGACTTACTGTCCATTCTGGTGGCAAGCAGTGAGGGTTGTGATGAGGCTATGTATATCTTATTATCAGCAGGCTAGTCTGGGCATGTTCACAATGCAAACAGCCAGCATCGTTCTGAGAGCAGTAAGAGGGAAAGACCCAGTGTGAAAATCGTTCTCACATTTTGGCTTGCATAACTTTGCTACTGTAATTTTAGCTAAATTATGTCATATAGTTGAACCCAGATTTAAGTGGAAAGAGGTTGCCTGAAGCACAGCTTCAAAGAGGCAAGAACAGATTTGGACCATTGCTGTAACCAATTCAACACAGGGGACTGTGTCTGCCTCAAGAGTATACAGTGTTTGATGGGGAAATAAATGATTGTGGAGAATGGCATTGAAACATGTATACTATCATGTAAGAAATGAATCGCCAGTCTAGGTTCGATACAGGATATGGGATGGTTGGAGCTGGTGCACTGGGATGACCCAGAGAGATGATATAGGGAGAGTGGAGGGAGAGGGGTTCAGGATCGGGAACTCATGCACACCCGTGGCGGATTCATGTCAATGGATGTCAAAACCAATACAGCATTGTAAAGTAAAAAAAAAAAAAAAAAAAAAAAAAGACTCAGTGAAGTGCTTTGAACACAGTCAACATTCAATAAGATTTTTTCTTATATTTAAGTATTAAACAAATTTAATACTTTCTTAATAGAAAAATTTTTAATGAGATATATAATCCTAGGAAAGTATTGTCATATGGAAAGATGTATCGGATAAAATGTCACTGAATTTCTCCGCACATATCAGCCATCGTCAGTTCAGTTCAGTCACTCAGTCATATCCGACTCTTTGTGACCCCATGGACTGCAGCACACCAGGCCTCCCTGTCCATCACCAACTCCCAGAGTTTACTCAAACACATGTCAGTCGAGTCGGTGATGGCATTCAACCATCTCATCCTCTGTCATCCCATTCTCCTTCAGCCTTCAATCTTTCCCTGCATCAGGGTCTTTTGAAATGAGTTAGTTATTTGCATCAGCTGGCCAAAGGATTGCAATTTCAACTTCAGCATCAGTCCTTCCAATGAATATTCAGGAATGATTTCCTTGAAGATTGACTGGTTTGATCTTGCAGTCTAAGGAACTCTCAAGAGTCTTCTCCAACACCACATTTCCAAAGCATCAATTCTTTGGTGCTCAGCTTTCTTTATAGTGCACCTCTCACATCCATACATGACTACTAGAAAAACCATAGCTTTGACTAGATAGACCTTTGTCGGCAAAGTAATATTTCCGCTTTTTAAAATGCTGTCTAGTTTGGTCATAGCTTTTCTTCCAAGGAGCAAGCATTTTTAATTTCATTGCTGCAGTCACATTCTACAGTGATTTTGGAGACGCCCAAAATAAAGTATGTTACTGTTTCCACTTTTTACCCATCTATTTCCAATGAAGTAATGGGACTGGGTGCCATGATCATAGTTTTCTGAATGCTGAGTTTTAAGCCAGATTTTTCACTCTCCTCTTTCACTTCCATCAAGAGTCTCTTTAGTTCTTCTTTGCTTTCTACCATAAGGGTGGTGTCATCTGCATATCTAAGATTATTAATATTTTTCTTGGCAATCTTGATTCCAGCCTGTACTTCATCCAGCCAAGTATTTTGCATGATGTTCTCTGCATTTATGTTAATAAGCAGGGTGACAATATATAGCCTTGTGTATACTTCTTTCCCAATTTCGAACCAGTGTGTTTTTCTATGTCCAGTTCTAACTGCTGCTTCTTGACCTGCATGCATATTTCTTAGGAGGCAGGTCAGGTGGTCTGGTATTCCCATGTCTTGAAGAATTTTTCACAGGTTAATGTGATCCACACAGTCAAAGGCTTTGGCAGAATCAATAAAGCAGAAGTAGATGTTTTTCTGGAACTTTCATGCTTTTCCAATGATCCAACTGGTGTTGGCATTTTGATCTCTAGTTCCTCCGACTTTTCCACAGGATTATTTGCTTCTGTGAGTAACTCTGATGTGCCAATATGAAGTGAAAATACTTTCACTGTAAGTTTCTTTAGGATGACAAATATCTTGAATAAAGGCATCTCAAGCAAAGAGGGCAATATGATATTTTGAAATCTAGAAAAATATTTTTACCAGGAATATAATAAAAACAGTATGATTTTCTTTTGTCCATTGAAAACAATATTATGTACATATGTAACCATACTGGTTATATTAAGCTTTTTAGAATGTACACTATTTCCTTATATTTATAATACAGGTGACCCGGTTCAATCACTGGGTTAGGAAGATTCCATAGAGAAGAGGATAGCTACCCACTCCAGTATTCTTCCCTGAAGAATTCAATGGACATGGAAACCTGGAGGTCTACAATCCATGGGGTTGTGAAGAGTCAGACACAGCTGAGCAACTAACATATAATTTGTGAAAGTGTTAGTCACTCAGTAGCATCTGACCGTTTCTACTTCCATGAACTGTAGTCCACCAGGCTCCTTTGACCATGGAATTCTCCATGCAAGAATACTCACGTGGGTAGCTGTATCTTTCTCCAGGGAGTATTTTTGGCCCAGAGATCAAATCTGAGTCTCCTGCATTGCAGGAAGATTTCTTACCATCTGTGACACCAAGCAATTCCAATATAATTTGTTTTGGGCTCTTCCAATTGATCCTTTTTCTTTCATTTTTTGCATAATTTTATGGATATTTTTATTATTGAACCAAAAACAGCATTCACACAATGGCTTCTTGGGTAGATGTTGAAAGCATTCCATACACAACTGTCTCCCTTATACAATTTAAAAGTAAAAATTATGCCAAGAAAATGTGCATTATATATATATCAGATGAGATAAACATAAAAACTGGAATTAAAGCTCAGCTGAAATAAATAAAATTTGACAGTTTAGCATTTATGTTTGTAATATTTCTGCTACAAACTGTAGAAATTAGCATAGCTATATTAAATATTTAAAATTATTTTAAAGTTGGACATGTTTACTGTGTAATTGTCAATTTTTAAATACCAAGTCATATAGTATAACCAATGCAAGCATGCATTTCAGTGAAAATGTACACTTGGGTTTTATTAATATTTGGTAGTATTTTTGGTGAGATGAAGAAATCTGGGATACCCTCTGATTAGCTCCCAGCCTCTTCTATGAATTCAAACTATATTAAATATTTAATTTCACCAAAAAATGTTTCTTTTTACCAACTTAGTAACACACATGATTGCCATTCTTCCTCCTTTCAAATCCCATATTTTTTGGAAAAAAATCACATGATCACAGCTAACTACAGCAAAGGATGGGAAATATAGTCTAGATGGAATTTCAGAGGATGATGTCATGTTTGGGTATACATGGTTTCTGCCTATAGCATTATCCAGTTCCCATTTATTTCTCCTGAATCAACTCAGATCATTTCCCCCTGTTGCTTTTACTTGCAAGCTTTTTTGCCTGTATCCCTAATGCTAGACCCATTCCCACCTCAGGTTTTGATACACACTGTTCCTTGGGCATTAATATATTATGTCTAACTTCCATCCTTAATCTGTTACCTCTTAGCTCAAAGAATATTTATGGAGATAATTCTATCGTGTCCATCAAAAGGTCAATTTTCCCTAATACATGGTTGCAAAGCACTTTGGATTTTTACACATCAATACTTACCATGGTAGAGAACCATACTTTTGGATTATTTTTATTTATAGTATCTTCCTGCCTTCATTATATGGTGTTTTAGTTTTTTAGTATTATCATAACAAAATGTCAAGTACTAGTGACTTAAATACATAAATTCATTTTCTCAAGGTTCTGCAGATGGGACTTCCAACGAAAGCTGTCTGGAGGCTTGCCTTCTGAGGTTTCTCTCCTTGGCTTTCATATGGGCACTTGCTGTCTCTCACATGGTGTCTCCTATGTGCATGCATACTCCTGGTTCTCTCTCTGTGTCCACACTTCTGCTAAGGACACAGGCCATATTGGATTAAGGTCTATTATAACTGCTTCTTTTAACTTAATTACCTCTTTAATTGACCCAGCTTCAAATATAATCATACTCTGAGGCACTGGGCTATTGGGACCTCAACCTGTGAATTTGTGGGGAACAGAATTCTGTCATAAACTCCATGAAGGCTGAGTCGGTGATTTGCTTCCAATTGTGTCTCTAACACTAGTATATCACTCACCGTTTAGTAGGTGTTCAATGTAAATGTACTGAATTAATGAAAAATGTGGTGCCTAAATATCTGTGCTATTCACTATTTTTTTTTTACCTTTTCTTTTTTATCTTATATATTCACCAAAGGTAATACTAGGAACCCCTGTTATAAGATACCTTAAAGAGAATGTTATGAAGTTTACTAAGTGCTGAGAATATTTTATAATTTAGTCATTAACTTGATGTGCAAACCAGAATATATATATAGAACATTCTTTATTAAGAATCTGATTATTTTCACTACCAGTTGTACATGGAACTTCTAGGTACAGTGTTTATGTCAAGGGAATGCAAGTAATTAGAGTTCCTGATGGATAGAAGATCAGTCCTAGGTGTTCATTGGAGGGACTGATGAAGACTGAAGGCAGGAGGAGAGGGGATGAAAGAGGATGAGATGGTTGGATGGCATCACTGACTCAATGGACATGGGTTTGGGTGGACTCCAGCAGTTGGTGATGGACAGGGAGGCCCGCCATACTGTGGTTCATGGGGTTGCAAAGAGTCGGACATGCCTGAGCGACTGAACTGAACTGAAGTGATGGAAAGAATCACTGTGACAAAACTATCGCCAAATAGGGACAACAAACTTGCTCTGGTAACCCTTGAAGCTCATTAACAAAATCAGAATTTAGAGAGTTGAGTAAAGATAGCATTTCCTAAAATTCCGTTCAGTTCAGTTGCTCAGTCATTTACAACTCTTTGCAACCCCATGGACTGCAACATGCCAGGCCTCCCTGTCCATCACCAACTCCAGAAATTTACTCAAACTCATGTCCATTGAGTCAGTGATGCCATCCAACCATCTCATCCTCTGCCATTCCCTTCTCCTCCTGCCTTCAATCCTTCACAGCATCAGTGTCTTTTCAAATGAGTCAGTTCTTCCCATCAGGTGGCCAAAGTATTGAAGTTTCAGCTTCAGCATCAGTTCTTCCAGTGAATATTCAGAACGGATTTCATTTAGTATGGACTGGTTGGATCTCCTTGCAGTCCAAAGGGTTCTCAAGAGTCTTCCCCAACACCACAGTTCAAAACCATCAATTCTTTGGTGCTCAGATTTCTTTAGAGTCCAACTCACAACCAAATGTGACTGGAAAAACCGTAGCCTTGACTAGACAGACTTGTTGGCAAAATAATGTCTCTGTTGTCTAGGTTGCTCAAAACTTTTCTTGCAAGGAGTAAACATCTTTTAATTTCATGGCTGCAGTCACCATATGCAGTGATTTTGTAGTATATAAAAATATAAAATAAGAAGTATGTTGGACACGAGTTTTTTTATTTTTATTTTTCATTTTTTTTCTTTTTATTGAAGGATAATTGATTTACAGAATTTTGTTCTTTTCTATCAAACTTCAACATGAATCAGCCATAGATATACATATATCCCCTCTCTGTTGAACTTCCCTTCATCTGCCTCCCATCCCATCCCTCTAGGTTGATATAGAGCCCTTGTTTGAGTTTCCTGAGCCATACAGCAAATTCCCGTTGACTATCTATTTTATATATGGTAACGCAAGTTTCCATGTTACTCTTTCTATACATCTCATCCTCTCCTCCCCTTCTCTGCATGTCTGTAAATCTATTCTCTATGTCTGTTTCTCCATTGCTGCCCTGCATATAAGTTCTTGAGTGTCATTCTTCAAGATTTTGTATATATGTGTTAAAATACAATATATGTATATCTCTTTCTGACTCACTTCACTCCATATAATAAGTTCTAGGTTCATCCACCTCATTAGAAATGACCCCAAAACATTATTTTTTATGGCTGAGTATCATTCCCCTGAATATATGTACCACTCTTCTTTATCCAGAAATTATAAAACTCTTAAAGGAAAATATAGCAGAACAAACAATGATATAAATTAAAGAAAGATCCTCTCTGACCCACCTCCTAGACTAGAGTAACAGAAATAAAAACAAAAGTAAACAAGTGGGACCTGATTAAACTTAAAAGATTTTTCACAGCAAAGGAAACACTGGGCAAGGTGAAAAGACAACCCTCAGAATGGGAGAAAACAATAGCAAATGAAACAACTTACAAAATATTAATTTTCAAAATATACAAGCAGCTCATACAACTCAACACCTGAAAAACAAATAACCCAATCAAAAAGTGGAAAAAAAGACCTAAACAGATATTTCTCCAAAAAAGACATACAGATGGCTAAGAAACACATGAAAACATGCTCAACATTGCTCAATATTAGAGAAATGAACACAAATTTTGATGGTGAATATTTTTATCTCACTCTTGACTATGAGGAGGGGGTTTCACTATCTTTCCAGTTCGCTCACTCAGTCATGCCCAGTTCTTTATGACCCCATAAACTGCAGCACACCAAGCTTCCTTGTCCATCACCTACACCTGGAGCTTACGCAAACTCATGTCCATCAAGTTAGTGAAGTCATCCAACCATCTCATCCTCTGTCATCGCCTTCTCCTCCTGCCTTCAGTCTTTCCCAGCATCAGGGTTATTTCTGATGTGTCAGTTCTTCACATCAGGTATTGGATGAACAGCTTCAAGATCAGTCCTTCAAATGAATATTCAGGGCAGATTTCCTTTGGTAATTACTGGTTGGATCTCCTTGCAGTCCAAGGGATTCTCAAGAGTTGTCTTCAATAACCCAGTTTAAAAGCATTGATTCTTTGGCCTCAGTCAGTTTCCTTTGTCATCCAACTCTCACATCCTTAAATGAGTACAGGCAAAAACACAGCTTTGACTAGATGGATGTTTCTTGGTTAAGTCATGTCTCTGCTTTTTAATATGCTGTTTTGGCTTGTCATAACTTTGCTTCTAAGGAGCAGGTGTCATTTAATTTCATGGCTGCAGTCACCATCAGCCATGATTCTGGAGCCCACGAAAATAAAGTATGTCACTGTTTCCATTGTTTCCCCATATATTTGCCATGAAATGATGGAGCTGGATGCTGAGATCTTAGTTTTTTCACTGTTGACTTTTAAGCTAGCTATTTCACTCTCCTCTTTCAATTTCATCAAGAGGTTCTTTAGTTCCTCTTGGCTTTTTGCAATAAGGGTGGTGTCATCTGCACATCTCAGGTTATTGATATTTCTCCCAGCAATCTTGATTCCAGCTTGTGTTTCATCCAGTCTGATGTTTAGCATGATGGCTTCCCCAGTGGTTCAGAGGGTAAATCGCCTGCCTGCAATGCAGGAGACACGGATTCGATCCCTGGGTTGGGAAGTTCCCCTGGAGAAGAAAATGGCAACCCACTCCCCTATTCTTGCCTGGAGAATCCCATGGATGGAGGAGCCTGGTCGGCTACAGTCCATGAAGTCGCAAAGAGTCAGACATGACTGAATGAGCTCACTTCACTTCACTTCACTCTGCATATAAGTTTAAGACATTATACAGTCTTGACATACTCCTTCCTTGATTTAGAATCAGTCGGTTGTTTCATGTTCAGTTCTAACTGTTGCTTCTTGATCTGCACACAGATTTCTCAGGAGGCAGGTTAGGTATTTCCATAGCTTGACTGAATTTCCACAGTTTGTTATGATCCACATCAAAGGCTATGGCATAGTCAATAAAGGAGAAGTAGATTTTTTTTTTTTTTCCCGGAACTCTCTTGATTTTTAGATGATCCAGTGGATATTGGCAATTTGATGTCTGATTCCTCTGTCTTTTATAAATAAAGCTTGAATATCTGGAAGCTCTCAGTTCACAAACTGCTGAAGCCTAACTTGGAGAATTTTGAGCATTTTTTTGCTATTTTGTGAGGTGAGTGCAATTGTGGGGTAATTTAAACATTCTGTGGCAATGCCTTTCTTTGGGATTGGAATGAAAATTGACCTTTTTCCATCCTATGGCCACAGCTGAGTTTCCAAATTTGCTTTAACAGAATCTTCTTTTAGGATTTGAAGCAGCTCAACTGAAATTCCATTACCTCCTGTAGCTTTATTCGTAGTGTTGCTTCCTAAGGCCCGCTTGGATTTGCACTCCTGGATGTCTGGCTCTAAGTGAGCGATCACACTCTTGTAGTTATCTGGGTCATTAAGACCTTTTTTGTAGAGTTCTATAGGTGTATTATTGCTGCCTCTTTTTAATATCTTCTGTTCCTCTTAGGTCCATGCCATTTCTGTCCTTCATTGTGCCCATCTTTTCATGAGATGTCCTTAGGTGTCTCTAATTTCCTAAAGAGACCTCTAATCTTTCCCATTGTATTGTTTTCTCTTATTTCTTTGCATTGACCACTGAGGAAGACTTTCTTATCTCTGCATTCAAATGGGTATATCTTTTACTTTTCTGCTTTGCCTTTAGCTTCTTTTTTGTTTGTTTGTTAGTTTCAGATTTTTTTTTTTTCTCAGCTATTTGTAAGGCCTCCTCAGACAGCCATTCTGCCTTTTTGCATTTATTTTTCTTGGGGTTGGTCTTAATCACTGCCTTCTCTACAGTGTCTTGGACCTCTGTCCATAGTTTTTAAGACACTCTGTCAATCAGATCTATTTCCTTGAATCTCATTGTCAACTCCAATGTATAATCATAAGGGATTTGATTTACTTCATACCTGAACAGTCTAGTGGTTTTCTTACTTTCTTCAATTTAATTCTGAATTTTGCAATAAGGAGTTCATGATCTGATCCACAGTCAGCTTGTTTCTGCTGACTGTACAGATCTTCTCCATCTTTGGCTGCAAAAAATATAATTAATCTATTTTCAGTATTGACCATCTGTTGATGTCCACCTGTAGAGTCTTCTCTTTTGCTTTTGGAAGAAGTTGTTATTGTCAGTATCATTTAGTATTATGGATTTTAAGGTTTTTACTTTTCCCTTGGAGACGCCTTTTAACATACGTATATACTTTATCATACTAATGATAAATTTTTAAATATAATTTTCTTTTATAAACCATGAGTTGTGCATTGACATTTATTTAATGCTTTTTCTCTATATGATGATTATGATTTTGTTTGTTTTTATTCTGTTAATACACTGTATGTGCTTAATTGCTTAGTTGTGTCCAACACTTTGTGACCCCATGGACTGTTGCCCATCAGCTCTACTGTCCATGGAGATTCCTTAAGCAAGAAAACTGGAGGGGGTTTCTATTTCCTTTATCAGGGACCTCCTCAACCCAGGGATCAAATCCAGGACTTCCGCACTGCAGGTGAAGTCTTTACTGTCTAAGCCACCAGGGAATCCCTAATATAGCTGTCTAAAATCCCTGTATAGCTTTTCTAAAATGTTTCTAATATTATGTATAATAAATTTCTGGAACAATGTTGAGTTTATTTTGACGTATCATGTTGCAAATATCTGATGTTTCCTTGGGTTGAAGTTCTTCTTAGTAAAAATCTGCTTAATATTTACAAGAACATTCAATTTCATTTCTTTTTAATTTGATTTTTGTCAGTTTGTTTTGTCAAGGGGTTTGTCCATTTCATCTGACATAATTTTGTTTATCTTATCTTAAATACTAAATATTCAGTGCATGCAAAATAATCCTTTAAATTTTTAAAAGTTATAACGCATTATTAGTATACTCAGTTTTTTCTTCAGTAACCATTGTTGGAGTGCATACACACAAAAACACATACATGTATTTATATTCATATATTCAAATAATCAATGTTTAGTTTCTTTAAATTTCTTATTTTTTTCTGTGGGTTTCTATATTATTTATTATATTTTATGGATTATTTTCTAGCTTCTTCAAATTGTACATATATTAACGTATTTCACATTTTCCTTTTTGTAGTATATTTATTAGAGAATAGAAGTTTTGTTCTAATAATAGGCTTTGCTGCATTCCATGAGTTTTGGTATGCTATATTTTATTATATCTTCATTCAAAATATTTTTAAATTTTATTGATTTTTTTATTGACTCATAAGTTCTTTGCAAGTGTTTCAATTAATATAAAAAATTGGGGGATTTTCACGTTGAGAAATTTATAATTATTTTAATATATTAAATATATGTACCAGTGTATACAATTTCAATCATTTGAAACAAGTTGAGATGTAATGTTAGTAATCAACATGTTTTTAATTTTGGCCCACATGTACATTTGAAAACATGCAGTTAGACTATGAAGCTGTTGCATTCATTGTTCTATATATGACATTGATGTTGCATTTATTCATTGGCTTTCAAAATCTTAAATATTTCTATGCACATTTCTTTATTGTATAACTGAAATAAATCTTAAATATTGCTCTCTATGATTGTTGAATTTAATAATATGTAGTCTCTTTTGCAGAGAAGGCAATGGCACCCTACTCCAGCACTCTTGTCTGGAAAATCCCATGGATAGAAGAGCCTGGTGGGCCACAGTCCATGGGGTCGTTAAGAGTCAGACACGACTGAGCGACTTCACTTTCACTTTTCACTTTCATGCATTGGGGAAGGAAATGGCAACCCACTCCAGCGTTCTTGCCTGGAGAGTCCCAGGGACAGGGGAGCCTCGTGGGCTGCTGTCTATGGGGTTGCAGTGTCGGATACGACTGAAGCAACTTAGCAGCAGCAGCAGCAGTCTCTTCTGCATATATTTTTGAGGTGCTGTTATTACATACAAAAAATTGACCGTCACATCATTCATTGGAAAGACTCCTTTTACATTATGAAATATTGCTTTACAAATCTTACCCTTCCTACAATAAAGTATTTTTGGTACAGTGATTTCGGAAGTTGATATTCATTTATATGTATTGTTTCATGTTTTGTTTTCAGTCTTCCTGAATTCTTAAGTTCAAGGATTTCCTTTTATAGTGTCTATGCACAGTTTTCTACTGATGCCTGACAAATCTCAGTAGCTCAGTCTGGACATGCTCAGTAGTCTAGACATGCTCACCTGATTTATCTACTTAAAACTGACTAGACTATTGTCAAGATTTTTGGCTGAGATATATACTAAATTGAAGAATCAACAAAGAAATAATGTACTTCCAAGCTCATTCAGGTTTTTGGTAGAATTATTTCCTTGCTAGATACTACTTGGTTATTGGTCACTTTCTTTTAAAATTTAGTTTGTTGATCACAATCTCATAATTGAATTATTTAGTTTATTTACATTTAATAATATTGATATATCTACAAGATAGTGTCCCATGTTTCGAATTTTGGGGCATTTATTTATTGATTTTTCCTACTTAAGATACTCTAATATTTCTATATTAATCTTGCTATTTGTACATTATTTTATTCAGCTCAGTTCAGTTCAGTCACTCAGTCATGTCCGACTCTTTGCGACCCCTTGAATCGCAGCACACCATGCCTCCCTGTCCATCACCAACCCCCAGGGTTCACTCAGATTCATGTCCATCGAGTCAGTGATGCCATCCAGCCATCTCATCCTTTGTCGTCCCTTTCTCCTCCTGCCTCCAATTCTTCCCAGCATCAGAGTCTTTGCCAATGAGTCAACTCTTCACATCAGGTGGCCAAAGTACTGGAGTTTCAGCTTTAGCATCATTCCTTCCAAAGAACACAGGCTCCTTGATATTATATGGATTATACCAGGTAAGTTTGACTTCTTGGATTCTATTAAGTATTAGTATTTTTATATTTTGTGGACAAATTAATGAGCTTACAACAACTTAATTTTATTTTGATACTCAATTTTAGTGGATTTTTGTCATATTTTATATATACATACATTTTTGTATATCATATAATGGTATTCTTACTTTTACATGTATAGCAGTATTCACTTTAATTTGCCCAGATATTTACTTTTCCATTCCTGTCTTAAGGTAATTTTACTTGGGATTACTTTCCTTCTGCATGAAAATACTTATTCTTTGGAATACATTTTTATGGAAGTTTACTAGAGGTAAATTTTTTAGTTTGAGTTTGTATGGAAGTACATGTTTTTAAATGTGATTTTTGTGTACATATAAAAGGCCCCACAAATCTGAATTTTATTTTAACAGATTTTATTTTAACAAATTTGTGTAAAGTTTGTATCATGCATGTGAGGAGGTTTATTGTTTCTTTAAAGGACTGTGAAAATAATTTTGCTTCTAGTTTCTCCTAATAGAGCAAAAGTCACTTCTAAATTGTATTTTACTTTGCTTATCTCATAAGGCCTATTTTCCTGATAATAAACACCATAAAACTATAGCTATGAACAGTCACCAAAAATGTATACCAAATAAAAAACACTAAGGAAAAAGAGTTAAGATAAGCTCTAGAGGCTATGATTTTTAGGTAAAATAAATTTGGAAAATAATTGAGCTATTCAGAAAGTTCATCACAGGAAGCATGACAAGATGCAGAATAGAAGCAATCTTTTTAGTTAAAGATATATTCTTTCTATTATGAAACACTGACAAATTTGGAACAAATAATAAAGAAAAAATTATGGTTCAAAATTGCATCATAATTAAAATTACATGCCACACTTTAATTTCATATTAACACTTCTTTTTTTCTGTTGAAACTAGGGTTTATATTTTTTAAAAATAAATAAAATAAATATATAAGTGGTCTATGACTCTACTCTGATAGTCATAAAATTTTATGCAAGTTTACTGGAAACAAATGGATGAGTTTAGCAGGTTATTTTAAAATTATCAGAATAAACATCTTACTACTACCAAGAAAAGTAATTATTAGTAAAATAATTAATGTTAACTGATAGTCTACTATTTGTAAAATCTTATCTTGGAGCTTTACATTAATTAATTTGTTGAATCTTCACTAAAGTTCTATCTAGTGATTATTATTCATTGATTCTATTTAAGTGATGATACATATGGAGTGGAGTCATTATTGTGGTGGCTGAAGACATTTCTCCTTTTAGTTCCATAAAACAAAGTGCCTTTGTGGGAAATATGGGATCCAGCACGATATACCAAGGAGCCTGAGAGTAACCTTGCACCTGTGTATCTGGTATTGAGCACATAGACCTTTCTTCAGGTGGTGAAATCAATGGAGATGCAAATTTGCCAAAATCCCTGTCTTCAGAATAATTGGAAAGCAACCTGGAGAGGATATTCACAAAGACAAGAGAGAAACTGTAGAAGTGCAGCCTTTAGGAAGATATTGGAATAAAAGAAAGAAAAAAAATACAAGTTATAGCATAGTGGAAAGAATCAAAACTTTGCAGTGTTGGCCCTTCTCCAAGGCAACACTGCATGTGACTGAACTATCAGAGAATACTGACATTTCCTATAGGGAAGAGAAACAGTGAATAAGTGCCCCACCACCCAATTGGTTTCAGATTTAACTGGAGTATCCAGCTTCTTTCCAACAGTATCCAGAGTACTGAATTTGATTCTCTGTCTCTATGAGGTGGAAGGAGACCAGGAAAGAGTTAGATAAGAATATCAAAGGATATTAAAGAGACATGGTTCAAGGGAATGCTCTTGCACTGTTGGTGGGAATGTAAATTGATATAGTCACTATAGAATACGATAAGGAGATTCTTTAAAAAACTAGGAATAAAACGACCATCAGTTCAGTTCAGTCACTCGGTCATGTCTGACTCTTTGCGACCCCATGAATCGCAGCATGCCAGGACTCCCTGTCCATCAACAACTCCCGGAGTTCACTCAGACTCACATCCATCGAGTCTGTGATGTCATCAAGTGATATCATCCTCAGTAGTCCCCTTCTCCTCCTGCCCTCAATCCTGCTGAGCATCAGAGTCTTTTCCAATGAGTCAACTCTTCACATGAGGTGGCCAGAGTACTGGAGCTTTAGCTTCAGCATCATTCCTTCCAAAGAACACCCAGGGCTGATCTCCTTCAGAATGGACTGGTTGGATCCCCTTGCAGTCCAAGGGACTCTCAAGAGTCTTCTCCAACACCACAGTTCAAAAGCATCAATTCTTCGGCGCTCAGCTTTCTTCACAGTTCAACTCTCACATCCATACATGACCACAGGAAAAACCATAGCCTTGACTAGACAGACCTTAGTTGGCAAGGTAATGTCTCTGCTTTTGTATATACTATCTAGGTTGATCATAACTTTTCTTCCAAGGAGTAAGCATCTTTTAATTTCATGGCTGCAGTCACCATCTGCAGTGATTTTGGAGCCCCCCCAAAAAATAAAGTCTGACTGTTTCCACTGTTTCCCCATCTATTTCCCATGAAGTGATGGGACCGGATGCCATGATCTTTGTTTTCTGAATGTTGAGCTTTAAGCCAACTTTTTCACTCTCCTCTTTCACTTTCATCAAGAGGCTTCTTAGTTCCTCTTCACTTTCTGCCATAAGGGTGGTGTCATCTGCATATCTGAGGTTATTGATATTTCTCCCGGCAATCTTGATTTCAGCTTGTGCTTCTTCCAGCCCAGCATTTCTCATGATGTAGTCTGCATAGAAGTTAAATAAGCAGGGTGACAATATACAACCTTGTCGTACTCCTTTTCCTATTTTGAACCAGTCTGTTGTTCCATGTCCAGTTCTAACTGGTGCTTCCTGACCTGCATATAGGTTTCTCAAGAGGCAGGTTAAGTGGTCTGGTATTCCTATCTCTTTCATAATTTTCCACAGTTTATTGTGATCCACACAGTCAAAGGCTTTGGCATAGTCAATAAAGCAGAAATATATGTTTTTATGGAACTCTTTTGCTTTTTTGATGATCCAGCGGATGTTGGCAATTTGATCTCTGGTTCTTCTGCCTTTTCTAAAACCAGCTTGAACATCAGGGAGTTCATGGTTCATGTATTGCTGAAGCCTGGCTTGGAGAATTTTGAGCATTACTTTACTAGCATGTGAAAAACCACCATATGACCCAGCAATCCCACTCCTAGCCATATACCCTGAGGAAACCAAAACTGAAAGAAACACATGTATCCCTTTGTTCATTGTAGCACTATGTACAATAGCTGGAACATGGAAACAACTTAGATGTCCATGGATGAATGAATAAATAAGTTGTGGTACATAAACACTATGGAATATTACTCAGCCATGAAAAGGAATGCCTTTAAGTCAGCTTTAATGAGGTGGATGAACCTAGAACCTATTATGCAGATGAAATAAATCAGAAAGAGAAAGATGAATAACATATTCTAATGCATGTAAGTGGAATCTATAAAAATGGTACTGAAGAATTTATTTACAGGGCAGCAATGAAAAAACAGACATAGAGAGTAGACTTAATGACATGGAGTGAGGGGAGGAGATGGTGAGATGTATGGAAAGAGTAACATGGAAACTTACATTACCATATGTCAAAGAGATAGCCAATAGGAATTTGCTGTATGGCTAAGAAACTCAAACAAGGGCTCTGTATCAACCTGAAGGGGCAGAATGAGGAGGAAAATGGGAGGAAAGTTCAAAAGAGAGAGGATATATGTATACCTATGGCTAATTTATGTTGAAGTTTGACAGAAAACAACAAAATTCTGTAAAGCAATTATCCTTCAATTTAAAAAAATTAATAAAATCAAATATGGTTAATTAAATTGCTAAAAGTGAACACTGAAATTGAGTCATTAAGTTCATCTTTAAATTGAATCATATGTTCAATTGATCAATTGCTGAACCATATAAATGGTATCATACACACCAAGAAGTACTTTTCTATGTCATATTATAAGTAAGCTGTGAGATATTTTATTGTGGAATTCTAAATCAAGAGATTTGACACTGTACCACAGATATGTTAATATTATGGGATAGAAATTTAATGTGAATGAATAAATGTTGAATTAAAGAGAGAGAGCGAGAGAGAGAGAGAGAGAGAGAGATGTTTCCAATGAGAAAGAAAGTTGAACTGGGAATCAAAAATCCCACCACAGAAAGTTCCAGAACCAGATGGCTTATCTGTCAACTTCTACCAAATATTTAAAGACTTAATGAGAATCCTTTGAAATATTTTTCCCAAAAAAATTAAAGAAGAGAGAATGCAGTCAAACAATTAAGAAGAAAAAAAAAAAAAAAGAAAGAAAAATAAAGTGAAACTAGAGACCAATCTCTCAAATGAATAGAGATGCAAAATTTTTCATCAAACTATGAAAAATCCAACATATTATAAGGATTATACACTGTGACCAAGTGAAATTCATACCTTGGATTCAAATAAGCATCAATACATGCAAGCTAAAAATGTGACATACCACTTTAATGCAGTGAAAAATAAAAATCACATGATAATCTTAACAGAAGCAAAACAAAGATCATGAAAACACATTTTTCCATGAAATTCAAAAAATCCTCTCAGTAGATTTGTACAAAAGGAACATAAATCAACATGATAAAGACTGCATATGACAAATTCACACCTAACATATTACTCAATGGTAAGAAATTGAAAGCTTTTATCTAAGCTCAGGAATAAGACAAAGAGGCCTACTCTCATCACTCTTATTCACCATAGTACTGGAAGTTCTAGCTGGAGCAATTAGACAATACAAAGAAATAAAATGCAACCAAATTTGAGGGAAAAAAAAAGTAAAATTGTCATTATTAGCAAACCAAAATTACTATTGACTCTAAAAAAAAAAATCAGCAAATTTGCAGGATATTAAATCAACAGAGAAATTAGTTGTGTTTCTACAGACTACCACAACTTCTGAAAAAAAAATAAATAAACTAACCTGATTCAAAAATTCATCAAAAACGAAAACAGTTTTTGGAATAAATTTAAGCAAGGAGGTGAAAATGGAAAGATACTGATGAAAGAAAGTGAAAAATATACAAGTGAACCCGAAAGATATTTCATGTTCACAGATCAGAAAAATTAATATTAGTAACATTTCTACACCGCCCAAAGCCTTCTCTAGATTCAACGTAATCCTGTAAACATTTCAATCACTTTTTTTTTTGGCAGAAAGAGAAAATTATCCTAATATTTGTATGGAACTCTAAGAGACCCCAGATAGCCAAAGCAACACTGAGAAAGAAGGAGAAAATTAGAGATATTGCATTTCTTGATTTCAAACTTTACTATAAAGCTATAGTAATTAAACAATATAGTACTGATATAAAAAATAGAGACATAGGACTTCCCTGGTGGCTCAATGGTAAAGAATCTAACTGCCAATGCAGGAGACCTGGGTTTGATCCCTGATTTGGGAATATATCACATGCCACAGCACAGCTAAGCCCATGTGCCACAACTATTGAGCCTGTGCTTTAAAGCCCAGGAGCCTGCACTACTGAGTCCATGTTCTGCAGCTACTGAAGTCCACTTGCACTGGAGCCCATGCTCCACAAGAGAAGCCACCGCAATGAGAAGCCCTTGCACCAGAAACAAGAGTAGTCCTTCATCTCTGCAACTAGAGAAAGCCTGCATAGCAACAAAAAACCAGCACAGACTGAAATGAAACAAATAAAACTTAACTAAAAAAAAAAAAAAAAAAAAGACACTTCAGACCAATGGAACAGAATAGAAACCCCAGAAATGCCTTCTCCTGCCCTCATCACTGATGATTGACTATTTGAAAAGCAAGTCAAGAACACTCAACATTCAATGGGAAAAGGATAATCACTTCAACAAATGGTGTGGAGAAAACTGGATGACCACTTACAGAGAAATTAAATAGAACCTTTTCTTAAACCACTCAAAGATATTAACTCAAAGTGGATTAAAGGCTTAAACATTTTTACTTAATAGAGTAAGATTCCCAGATGAAAATAAAGGGAAGAGATTCCTTGATTTGGGTCTTAGTAATTTTTTTTTTTTTTCTTTTTGGATCAGTCACCAAAAGCACAAGCAAAAAAAATCAAAAATCTTTTAGTAGGACTACATTTAACTAAAATACTTTTGTATAGGAAAAAATAAACAGTAAAAATAAAAAGACAGTGTATAAAATGGAAGAAAATATTTAAAATCATATGCCAGATAAAGGGTTAAGATACAAAATCTATCAAAAACTCATACAACTCAATAACAGCCACAACACGTCTAGTTAAAGAGGGAGACAAATTAACCAAATAGGCATTTTTCCAAAGACATATCCAGCTAGCTAATAAGTTTGTGAAAAGATGCTCAACATTAATGTTACTCAGGAAAACGCTAATTAAAACTCCAAGAAATATTATCTCACACCTGTGAGAAAGGTTATAATTAAAAAGTCAAGAGATGAGTTTGATGAGGATGTGAAGAAAAGAAAATCATTGTACCTATCAGTGGGAAGTCAAATTGGTTTTGTTGTTTAGTTGCTAAATTATATCTGACACTTTTGTGACTCCATGGCCTATAGGTCACCAGGCTCCTCTGTCCTTGAGATTTCCTACACAAGAATACTGGAGCGAGTTGCCCCTTCTTACTAGAGGGCATCTTCCTGACCAATGGATTGAATCCATGTCTCCTGCATTGGCAGGTGGGTTCTTTCCCATTGAACCAACAGGGAAGCTCCAAATTGGTTTACCAACTATGAAAAACAGTATTTACCTCCCTCCCCCCAAATTGAAAAGAGAACAAATAGATTATCCACCTATCTTGCTTCTGGCTATATATCCAAGGGAAACGAAAACAGCATATTGACGAGATATAGTCACTCCTATGTTTATTGCAGCATTATGCACAATAGCCAAATATTTAAACGGCCTAAATATTTATCAGTGGATAAAAAGTTGTGTGTGTGTGTATATATATATATATATATATGAATTATTCAGCCCTGAGAAAGAAGAAAAATCTCTCTTTCAACAAAGTAACAATCCTTCAAGGCATTATGCTAAATGAGATGTCAGACAGAGAAAGCTAAGCAATGTATAAGACCATACAATATATGTGTAATCTAAAGTGAACTCACAGAAACAGAGAATAGAAAGATGGTTATCAAGAGCTGGAGGATGGGAAAATTGGAGACATGTTGTATTAGGTTACAAGCTTTTGATGAGTAGATAAATAATTCCTAGATATATAATGTACAGTAGAGAAAGGAATGGCTGCCCACTCCAGTATTCTTGCCTGGAAAATTCCAAGGTAGAGGAGCCTGGCTGTCTAGAGTCCGTGGGGTCCCTAAGAGTCAGACATGACTGAGGAACAAACATTATAGTGTTTATATAGTAGACAGCAATACTGCATCATAAACTTTAAAATTATTAAAAGACTAGATCTTAGTTGTTTTCACTACAGAAAAAGATGATGATGATATGATATGACATGGTAATTATAATGTGATACATAAATGTATCACATCAATGAGTTTTATACCTCAGATTTGCATGATTTTATATGTGAATTATATCTCAACCAAAATAGTTGTGAAAAAAGATGAGAAACAAGTACAGAGACACATAACTAAGTTTCTGGCAATTGCATAGCCAGTAAAATTGGAGTTGAAATTTAAATTCAAGGAATGATATGATTTGATTTTAGAGCCACTCTGTATGTATGTGTGAGTCACTTTGTCGTGTTTGACTCTGTAACCCCATGGACTATATAGCCCACCAGGCTCCTCTGTCCATGGGATTCTCCAGACAAGAATCTTATATATATAATCATTTACATATATAAACAATTTATTTTTATTGTCACTTCATTTTTTTAATTGAAAGAAAATTGCTTTACAGAATTTAACAGTTTGCTGTCAAACATCAACAAGAATCAGCCATATGTACACTCATGTTCCCTTCCTCCCAAATCTCCTTCCAACCTCCCTCCCCATCCCACACTTCTAGATATTGTCGCAGAGCCCCATACACTGAGGAAACCTAAATTGAAAAAGACACATGTACTCCAATTTTCATTGCAATACTATTTACAGTGGCTAGAACATTCAAGCAACCTAAACGTCCATAGACAAATGAATAGATAAAGAAGCTGTGGTACATATATACAATGGAATATTACTCACTCATAAAATGGAACACATTTGAGTCACTACTAGTGAAACGGATGAACTTTCAACTTATTACACAGAGTGAAATAATTTATTTTTAATTGGAGCATAATGGCTTTACAATATATGTTGGTTTCTGCCATACATCAACAAGGAAATTTGAAATAAGATGCAGGAAGATCAAAGCGGTGCTCTGCAACAAACTGGAGCCACTCTGTTCCAAATAACTTTGCCGATTGAGGAAACAGTAATATAAGCAACCTCAAAAACCTGAATGATGACTTTCTGAGAATATAATTGAAATCAATACTGTAATTTTGATAATTAACAATGTTTGGTCTTGGTTCTATATTTTAAAACTATACAGATTAGTGAAGCAAAAATATACTCTCTTCTGGAGTTCACTGTACATTAGAGAAAATGGATGTGTAACTCTAATATAATGTAATGTGTGTTTATGAGCCCATAAATGTAGGTAGCTGTGAACTAAATTGAAGGAATTTAAAGTAAAGTAATTTTTCCTGGAAATTAGATAAATTCTGAGAAAAGGCACAGATAATCTTCTCTTAGGAAGACTACCAAAAATTTTCCAGATGAGCAGAAAGTAGATTAATATTTCAGAACTGGGAACAATAATGGTACGATGGCCTGAATGCCCAAATTCTGTTTGAAAATTAGCAGAACATTTATGTGAGTAACATGTAAAGAGATAAGCCAAGTGATATTGAAGGAAATGAGAATAACATTTCCTAGGTTTTAAATACCATTGTGAAATAGGCTATGATTAGAGTACATTTTCTGGAATTACTGAACAACTTAATCAAAATATTCTTGTGAATTTTGCTATAAATAAATGCCATTTTTCCAAACTTACAGTGGATTATGAGTAACATGATTGACAGATCACTGACTAAGATTGCACATATACTGTGGCGATTGAAGGATACATTAATTTCCTACATACCTGGGTTTATTCTTTTTCAATTTTTAAAAATTATTTATTTTTTTATTGATGGATAAATACTTTATAGCATTTTGCTGTTTTCTGTCGAAGCTCAGCATGAATCAGCCATAGATATACATGTATCTCCTGCCTTTTGAACCTCCCTCCCTTTGCCCTCCCCATCCCACTCCTCTAGGTTGATACAGAGCCCCTTTTCGAGTTTCCTGAGGCATGGAGCAAATTTCCATTTGGCTATCTATTTTACACGTAATAATGTAAGTTTCCATGTTACTCTGTCCATACATCTCACCCTCTCATCCCCTCTTTCCATGTCCATAAGTCTATTCTCTATGTCTGTTTTTCATTGTTGCCCTGTAAATAAATTCTTGAGTGCCAATTTTCTAGATTCTGTATATATGTATTAGAATACAATATTTATCTTTGTCTTTCTGACTTGCTTCTCTCTGTATAATAGGTTCTAGGTTCATCCACCTCATTAGAGCTGACTTAAAGGTGTTCCTTTCTATGGCTGAGTAATATTCCATTCTGTATATGTACTACAACTTCTTTATCCATTCATCTGTTGATGAATATCTAGGTTGTTTTCATGTTCTGGCTATTGTAAATAATGCTGCAGTGAACAATGGAATACACGTGTCTTTTTCATTTTTGGTTTCCTCAGGGTATATGCTTAGGAGTGGGGTTGCTGGATTATATGGTGGTTTTATTCTTACTTTTTTAAGGTATCTCCATACCATCTTCCATAGTGACTCTATCAATCTACATTCCTACCAACAGTGCAAGAGTGTCTCCTTTTCTCCACACCCTCACCAACATTTAGTGTTTGTAGCCATTTTGATGATAGCCATTCTGACTGGTGTGAGGTGATATCTCATTGTAGTTTTGATTTGTATTTTTCTAATAATGAGTTATTTTGAGCATCTCTCCATGTGTTTGTTAGTCATTTGCATGTCTTCTTTGGAGAAATGTCTGTTTAGGTCTTTTCCCTACTTTTTGATTGGGTTGTTTGTTTTTCTTGTATTAAGTTGTATGGCCTGCTTGTGTATTTTAGAAATTAATCCTTTGTCAGTTGTTTCATTTGCTGTTATTTTCTCCCATTATGAGGGTTGTCTTTTCACCTGGCTTATAATTTCCTTTGCTGTGCAAAAGACTTTAGCTTTAATCAAGTCCCATTTGTTTACTTTTGTTTTTATTTCTGTTACTCTAGGAGGTGAGTCATAGAGGATCTTGCTTTGATTTATGTCATTGAGTGTTCTGCCTATGTTTTTCTCTAAATTTTAGAATTTCTGGTCTTACACCTAGGTCTTTAATCCTTTATGAGTTTATCTTTCTGCATGGTGTTAGGAAGTGTTCTAATTTTTTTTTTTTTTACATGTAGCTGCCCAGTTATCCTAGCACCAATTATTGCAGAGGCTGTCTTTGCCCCATTGTATATTCTTGTCTCCTTTGTTAAAAATAAGATACCGATAGGTGCATGGACTTTCTATCCTGTTCCATTGGTCTACTTTTCTGTTTTCGTTCCAGTACCATACTGTCTTGATGACTGTAGCTTTGTAGTATAATCTGAAGTCAGGAAGGTTGATTCCTCCAGTTCCATTCTTCTTTCTCAAGACTGCTTTGGCTATTCAGGATCTTTTATGTTTCCATAAAAATTGTGAAAGTTTTAGTTCTAGTTATGTGAAAAATACCATTGGTCATTTGATAAGGATTGCATTGAATCTGTAGATAATGTTTGGTAGTATAGTCATTTTCACAACATTGATCCTTTCTATCTAGGAACATGGCATATCTCTCCATCTTTTTATGTCATTTTTTATTTCTTTCATCAGTATCTTATAGTTTTCTGTGTACATTCTTTTGTCTCCATAGGTAAGTTTATTCCTAGATATTTAATACCTTTTTGTTGCAATGGTGAATGGGATTAATTCCTTAGTTTCTCTTTCTAATTTTTCATTGTTAATATATAGAAATGCAAGTGATTTATGCATATTGATTTTGTATCTTGCAACTTTGCTGGATTCACTGATTAGCTCTAGTAATTTTCTGATACTATCTTTAGGGTTTCCTATGTACAGTATCATGTCATCTGCAAATAGTGAAAGCTTTACTTCTACTTTTCCAATCTGGATTTATTTTATTTCTTTTTCTTCCCTGATTGCTATAGCTAGGACTTCCAGAACTATGTTGAATAATACTGGGGAAAGTGGACACTCTTGTCTTGTTCCCGATTTTAGGGGAAATGCTTTCAGTTTTTCACCATTGAGAATAATGTTTACTGTAGGTTTATCATATATGGCCTCTACTATGTTTAAGTAGGTTCCTTCTATGCTCAGTTTTGAATATTTTTAATCATAAATGGGTGCTGAATTTTATCAAAGGCTTTTTCTGCATCTCTTGAGCTTATCATATGGTTTTTTTCTTTCGGTTTGTTAATATTGTATATCACATTGGTTGATTTGTATATATTTTTTAAAAAAAGTATTTACTTTTGGCTGTGCTGGGTCTTTGTTACTCTGTGAGATTTTCTCTAATTGTGGTAAGCACTCTCTAGATGTGGTGTGTGGGCTTCTCATTGTGTCGGCCTCTTCTTCTAGTGGAGCAAGGCTCTAGGGTGTGCAGGTTTCAGTAGTTGCCATTTCTGGGCTCTAGAGCACAGGGTCAGCAGTTGTGGTCCATGGCTTCATTGTTCCATGGCATGTGGGATCTTCCCAGACCAAGGATCAAACCTGTGTAAACTGCAATGGCAGGCAGCTTCTTTAACTCAACAAAGTGTAGAAACCATAACTGATTACATGATAGGTGGCAAAATCTGTGCATATAGCACTAGCGGGTGTGGTAAATCACTGCAGTTGTGTCCAAGTTTATCTGACTCTATGGGCTGTAGCCCGCTAGACTCCTCTATTCATGGGATTCTCCAGGCAAGAATATTGGTGTGGATTGCAGTGCCATCCTCCAGAGGATCTTCCTGACCCAGGGACTGAGCTCATGTTTCATGTCTCCTGCATTGGTAGGAAGGTTCTTTACCACTACCATCACCTGGGAAGCCCAGAACTAGAATGAGACATATTCTAAAATTAACTTAAAATATATAATGCAGATTAAATAAAGTATTCTTAGGAGTAGCAGATTTTAATTGCTATCCTTAACATTTATTTTGTAATTTTGCATTGCCTCAGTTTAGAATTATACATTGGATACCATTATTTTTGTATCTCAGAGCCTCTGAAAAATTTACTACATTTTCAAGTGAAGAGGCCTGAAGTGGAGGTTACTAATAAAACCCTTTCTGGATCCTCACAGGAATGCTGCTTTTGAGCTTCTGCAGAGAAATTTTATGCAGCCTCCTTCCACAATTATAACTTGAAAGGTCAGAGAGTTCAGTAGGACACCGCCAGTTGCCATCACCTAAAGGGTGCCCAGAAATAAACAATATAGGTGTGGTATTCAAATGCCATTCCAAGCTATGAAGAAAAGTCCAGGAGCAGATGCATTGACATATGAAGAATCCTATTGTTTCAGGCTGGGATTCTAACACATCAAGCTATATTGGTTGGGGTACTTGTTAGAAAAAGCCAGATGAACAGAGCCAGACACCAGAATCTGATTCTGGCTATGATTTACTGTAAAGAAGCAAAATCAGAAATGTAGACATTTCAATTCACAGTTCAAATCTGTATCTAGACCAAGAAAATTAAGCTGGTCAGATACTGGTTGTTGAAGCTCTGATAAGATGCTCTATTAAGTTGTTTTAGTAACATGTGATTCATTCTGTCCCTATGGTATTTTAGGCACATTTTATTATGAACAAATATTTTATTACACTGTGCTGTCTAATAGAATCAAACAAAATTACATTTTTTAGGAAACAGAGGCTTTGTTTTATATCTAGATATGATTAATTTTAGTAGACAGGATGGGAGAAATATCAAATACTAACTGAAAGATTATTATAGACTTACACTTGAAAAATAGAATTATGCAATCACATTATATTGACTATAAGATCAAAATGTTATTAACAAACAAAATTACTTCTTACTCTAATATATGAATTCAATTTATCATTCAATGTAACTTTCTGCTTTGGGTGAATATTTTACTGAATATGTTTATATAAATGTCCTGTTGAGAAAATATCATGCTATTTTTATCATTTGGATTACTCATTTATAATTTTCATTTCCTGAGTAGATTGATTTCCAATTCTTCAAATTGTTATGATTTTAGAAAACAGAACAATTTCTCATCACATGCATTGATTACTTGAAGTTAGCTGTAGCTTCTAAAAGAGGAAAGATACATTTTCCATATGATTCAAACTTCTATGGAAAAATTACCTGCTCACTTTCACCCTTCATTTGATTTGCTGCATATAAACCTTATTAGTAGTCATATGTGAAGTTTGTTATGACAAGATAGAACAGGCCAACTAATATAAAACATGAGAACGATGAATGTGGTTTATTTTCAAGTTTCTCTCTTCTACCTGTGCATGAGGAGAATCACTTTACATTCATTTAATTGTAGAAAAAAATAAAATCTTCATGCACACAGGCCCACAAGAGGTATTTTGCTCACAATGGTTGAGATTCTATTTCCTATTTGTTTTAGAGACCTCCGTGGTTATAAGCTTTCTAAATCACAATCAAGGAAGAAAAGACCAGAAGGAATTTGAATATCATGGCTGGAGCTTAGGTGAAAGAATTCCAGTATGTATTTGAGTTCCTAATATGTGCAAAGCATTTTGACAAATAAAGCAGCAAATGCATTGTACTAATAGATGTTACACAAGAGGGATGCAATGTTCTTGCCCCAAGAAGAGTTAAACCTTGACTGAGATAATAAAGTGGGTGCTTATTAGTCTCATTAATTTATCAATTTATTGAATAAATATTGAGTGCCTATTGAGAACACTGTCAGATACACTCCCAAGGTATTTTTTTTTTTTTTTTACTTTCTGGTTTATAATACCCTATCCAATCAGGTTGAGATAATCCAGATGTCTTTCCTAAGGGCAGGGGGTATTTATGGTCTCTTGTACACAGAGAGAAAAATACAGAAATAACAATAATAAATATCTAGGCAGGTGCTGGCATGGCTTTACCTTCATCCCTTCAGAACCTTCTATTACTTTTGTGCACACTAGCCCCAGTGTGATTTCACCTCAAAGAGCCAACAACCACATCTCTCTGCTGAAGGATAATCAGAGAGTGTTCATCTATCAGGACCAAATGCTGCTGGACTTCCCTGGTGCCCCAGGGGTTAAGAATCTGCCTTCCAGTGCAGCGGGCATGGGATAGATCCCTGCTCAGAGCACTGGGATCCCACGTGTAACTAAAGCAACTAAGCACACCCCCCACAGCTAGAGAGTAGCCCTTGGCACTGCAATGAAGACCCAGCAGAGAAAAAAAAAAAAATCAAATGTTCTTGTTTTCAGATCAACCACTAGTGAACTTTACCCTATATCCTTCCTTACTTGTAAGACTTTGATGAAACTTATATACACATTTATGTTCAAATTTTTTGTATTAAGATCTATTGTAAGCATATGTTTGAATTCCACGTTATAAGACATGTAAACACATAAGGAAAAAATATGACAATGTTTTTCCAGCTCTAAATGGGGGATTCCTCACTTCCCCACCTCATCCACTAAGTGTATCATTTCAGCATCTATTAATCTGTATCAGATAAAATGGAAGGTTAACCAAATTAATCAATTATCTCATGCAATAAGATGTCCAAGTTAATTCCCTTGGGAAGTAAGATTCGTCCCAACTGTTCAGCTAGAACCTGTGAAGCTGACTGATAAATCTTTCACAAACTAAGAAGAGTGGTAAGAAAGGTAAAAGGAGAACAACTAAATAGAAAAATACTTGGTAAAGAGTGATTTTGTAATGACTGACTTTCAATTCAAAATTTGTTTTAAGGCATTGAACTGTATTACTTCCCAGTGTGTTTAACAAAATCTCCTTTCTGAACACTTTCAAATGATAAGGGCTTAAAATACAGAGAGTATTTTTAAAGATTTTAGGAAAAAGTCATGGCTTATAAAGAAACAATAGGTTTCTATGCAAAACTATTTGAGTTTGTATTTTCAAAAAATGCTTGAAAACTTAATTTTGTGACAAGTGTATTATGTGATAAAGTTTCCCATGAGATCTATGTGGCTTAGAGATAGACCATCAGGCTGGAAAAAACTAAAGGTTCAATCTGGTGATCAAATTCTTAGGTTCGTACTCTTGATGTTTTCATTATTGCAATAGAGACCTTACTTTTTACTACTTCTACTAACTTCTCTGTTATTCTTTGATATTATATCTGGAGGATTTCATACTGAGAATAACATGTTATCACATGCCAGGAAGAAAAATCTAAACTTTTTAAGTGCTCAATAAATGCATCTTTCCACTAATAATTCATACTTGGTTGTTTTTTACTCAAAGCGAAAACAATAATGTAGAATATTAAAAGAGCAGTTTTTAATTTATTCAGCAAGAGATGAGGAGTTCACAAAATTCTGAAAAACTTATTTATATGTTCATAAACGAAGAAAGAGGGGGAAGAAACATGACTAAATAGACATGTCTTTGATTTTAAAAATGTTGCTTGTTTCATCCTCCTCTGAAGATGTGATAATAAAGAAAATAAAATTGAAAGATTGCAAAGTGGTGTTTTCAACAATCTTTAGCACTGTCTTTATACTAAGGGAACTATGTTGTTGTTCAGTTACTCAGTCATGCCCAACTCTTTGCGACCCCCATGAACTGCAGCATGCCAAGATTTTCTGTTCTTCACCATCTCTTCAGTTCAGTTCAGTTCAGTTGCTCAGTCGTGTTCAACTCTTTGTGACCCCATGAATCGCAGCACACCAGGCCTACCTGTCCATCATCAACTCCTGGAGTTCACTCAGACTCAAGTCCATCGAGTCCGTGATGCCATCCAGCCATCTCATCCTCTGGCGTCCCCTTCTTCTCCTGCTTCCAATCCCTACCAACATCAGTCTTTTCCAATGAGTCAACTCTTCGCATGAGGTGGCCAAAGTACTGGAGTTTCAGCTTTAGCATCATTCCTTTCAAAGAAATCCCAGGGCTAATCTCCTTCAGAATGGACTGGTTGTATCTCCTTGCAGTCCAAGGGACTCTCAGGAGTCTTCTCCAACACCACAGTTCCAAAGCATCAATTCTTCAGCGCTCAGCGTTCTTCACAGTTCAACTCTCACATCCATACATGACTACTGGAAAAACCATAGCCTTGACTAGACGGATCTTAGTCGGCAAAGTAATGTCTCTGATTTTGAATATGCTATCTAGGTTGATCATAACTTTTCTTCCAAGGAGTAAGCGTCTTTTAATTTCATTGCTGCAGTCACCATTTGCAGTGATTTTGGAGCCCCAAAAATAAAGTCTGACACTGTTTCCACTCTTTCCCCATCTATTTCCCATGGAATGATGGGACCAGATGCCATGATCTTCATTTTCTGAATGTTGAGCTTTAAGCCAACATTTTCACTCTCCTCTTTCACTTTCATCAAGAGGCTTTGAGTTCCTCTTCACTTTCTGCCATAAGGCTGGTGTCATCTGCATATCTGAGGTTATTCATATTTCTTCTTGCAATCTTGATTCCAGCTTGTATTTCTACCAGTCCAGTGTTTCTCATGATGTACTCTGCATATAAGTTAAATAAGCAGGGTGACAATATACAGCCTTGACGTACTCCTTTTCCTATTTGGAACCAGTCTGCAGTTCCATGTCCAGTTCTAACTGTTGCTTCCTGAGCTGCATATTGGTTTCTCAAGAGGCAGGTTGCTAAAACCCAATGAGTTGGTGACACCATCCAACCATCTCTTCCTCTGCTGTCCCCTTCTCCTCCTGCCTTCAATATTTCTCAGCATCAGGGTCTTTTCTAATTAGTTGATTCTTTGCATCAGGCGGCCAAAGTTAGTATTTTTAAAACTTTAACATGGGTAGAATAATGGAATAATGAGCATGTGCATGTGTGCCTGTGTATGTGTATGTGTTGAAGGATATTAAAGCTTATTCTTTGTCAGCATGAAATACATGATGTAGAATATAGCACTATTTTCAATATCTATTATTTTTATTGAATTATTATTTAAAAATGCTTTGTCAGACCTCTAATCTCCCATCTGCATACTAAAAGTACACAAACTATGGACCATTTAGTTATTAGTTTTCATAATGAGGTAAAAGTAAATATGTTGGATTTTCTTAATCAAAACTATATTATTTTTTCTATTGTATTTATCTTCAGATTAGCATGGATCTTTTACACCGTTAACTAACTGATTTTATTTTATTTTATTTTTTTTATTTTATTAACTAACTCATTTTAAGTGAACAGCTAAATAAAAATAGCTAAATAAGTTCAAGAACATAGAACTTGACATGTATTATAAGGAATGTTAAAATAACGTTGATTTTTTTCACATGCAAAAAATGAGCAACTATTTATTTTTGATATATAATGCTGTAAGTATAATGATTTTTAAAAATTGATCGAAGACTTGAAATATGTCAGATTACAATAGTTTCAGTTCAGTTCACTTCAGTTCAGTCGCTCAATCATATCCGACTCTTTGCGACCCCATGAATTGCAGCATGCCAGGCCTCCCTGTCCATCACCAACACCCGGAGTTCATTCAGACTCACGTCCATCGAGTCAGTGATGCCATCCAGCCATATCACCCTCTGTCGTCTCCTTCTACTCCTGCCCCCAGTTCCTCCCAGCATCAGAGTCTTTTCCAATGAATCAATTCTTCCCATGAAGTGGCCAAAGTACTGCAGTTTCAGCTTTAGCATCAATCCTTCCAAAGAAATCCCAGTGTTGAATTTCTTCAGAATGGACTGGCTGCATCTCCTTGCAGTCCAAGGGCTCTCAAGAGTCTTTTCCGACACCACAGTTCGAAAGCATCAATTCATCGGTGCTCAGCTTTCTTCACAGTCCAGCTCTGACATCCATACATGACCACTGGAAAACCCATAGCCTTGACCAAATGGACCTTTGTTGGCAAAGTAATGTTTCTGCTTTTCAATATGGTATCTAGGGTAGTAATAACTTTCCTTACGAGGAGTAAGTGTCTTTTAATTTCATGGCTACAGTCATTATATGCATTGATTTTGGAGCCCCCCCAAAGAAGTCTGACACTGTTTCCACCCTTTTCCCCATCTATTTCCCATGAAGTGATGGGACCGGATGCCATGATCTTTGTTTTCTGAACCTTGAGCTTTAAGCCAACGTTTTCACTCTCTTCTTTCACTTTCATCAAGAGGCTTTTTAGTTGCTCTTCACTTTCTGCCATAAGGATAGTTTCATCTGCATAACTGAGGTTATTGATATTTCTCCCAGCAATCTTGATTCTAGCTTGTACTTCTTCCAGCCCAGCATTTCTCATGGTGTACTCTGTATAGAAGTTAAATAAGCAGGGTGACAATATACAGCCTTGTTGTACTCCTTTTCCTATTTGAAACCAGTCTGTTGTTCCATATCCAGTTCTAACTGTTGCTTCCTGACCTACATATAGGTTTCTCAAGAGGCAGGTCAGGTGATCTGGAATTTCCATCTCTTTCAGAATTTTCCACAGTTTATTGTGATCCACATAGTCAAAAGCTTTGGCTAGTCAATAAAGCAGAAATAGACGTTTCCCTGGAACTCTCTTGCTTTTTCCATGATCCAGCAGATGTTGGCAATTTGATCTCTCATTCCTCTTCTTTTTCTAAAACCAGCTTGAACATCTAGAAGTTCATGGTTCACATATTGCTGAAGCCTAGCTTGGAGAATTTTGAGCCTTACTTTAGTAGTGTGTGAGATTAGTGCAATTGTGTGGTAGTTTGAATGTCCTTTGTCATTGTCTTTCATTGGTTTTGGAATGAAAACTGACCTTTTCCACTCCTGTGGCCACTGCTGAATTTTCCAAATTTGTTGGCATATTGAGTGCACCACTTTCACAGCATCATGTTTCAGGATGTGAAATAGCTCAACTGGAATTCCATCACCTCCACTAGCTTTGTTTGTAGTGATGCTGTCTAAGGCCCACTTGACTTCACATTACAGGATGTCTCAGTCTAGGTGGGTGATCACACCGTCGTGATTATGTTGGCCTTGGAGATCTTTTTGTGTAGTGCAATAGGTTAACATTGAGCAAAAACTAGAAAGTAAGAAAAAATTCACAAAAATCATTTTTTAAAAAACAGTACAAAGTTGAAATGCTTGAGAAGATATCAAGGATATCTTATCCTACTAATGCATTCACATTTAGCTGTTATAGAATAAATGTTTTAAAAGACAATAAACAACAAGGAAAATTGGCTTCATGTTAAGCAAATTTTGATTTAAAAAGAGTAGTAAATACTTTTATGCCTTCTTTCATATTATTAAAACAACTCATGTAAATCATTTAATAATCCTTTATTGAATCCAAGCAATATGTTAACTCAGAAAAGGAATATTATTTTTTATTATTTCATGATATCAGTTTTGATCCCAGTTGTGAAATGATTGTAATGAAAATAATATGATCATTTTCTCCTCAAAATTTGGATATAGTAACACCTTATTCTGTACTCTCCCTTAGATGTTGATTAAAGGGCAGGAAGAGAAAAGAACTGGTAAATGTGCCAGGTCCTGAGTGAAGTATTTTATGTGCATTTGTCTCATTTTATCCTGGGAGCGACCTGAGTGTTAACTATGAGCATTGCTCTGTAGCTATTAATGATTTTCAAAACCATCAGCAAGGATGTTTTATAGTGTCAATAAAAGTCCTAATTGCAACCATTTATTGAGCCCTCATTGTATGTCAGGCAGTCTACTTAGCATTTTACTTACATTATGTTATTTAAGTCTCAAAAAGAAAAAGCCTCAATATTCTCATAAAAATAGGAAAATAGAATCATAGTGGATAAGTAACTCAAGCTAAGAGAAATTGAGATTCTTAGCCAGATCATTTGACTCTAAAGATTGCTATTAGCTGCCTCCATAGGCCACTGCCCCTTCCAATCTTACCAAAGTCAGATATAGCTATGACTAATCATGGAGACAAGGGGAACTGATGATGATCTTATGACAGGCGTGCTAGAAGTTATGCTTATTTCTCTTTTAAACTGAGTATGTTAGGTAACTTGTGCACACACGTGTGTTTCTATGTTTAAAGGGAATTTAAATTTTGCAACATAAGAAACTCTTTCATTGAGGTGAAGAATTGGTTGCAGAAGACTGAGGACGAGAGATGAGAAAATCCCAACTACTATGTTACTGCAGAAAGTATGTTGTCTTCTTTAGAGAGCTCATCAAAGACAAAGCCTAGTAAGAGTTATTTTCTAACTCTATGTATTTAAATATAGAATCAAATATATATTTTAATATACATCTTGTCATTATAAGATTTTATGAGATACCTATCATTTTAATTAGAAGAAATATATACATATGTGTGTGTATATTTATGTATATACGTACACATCCTTGCACATGTATATATACTATGCACCATTTATTGAGCCCTCTTTGTGTGCCTACATACATGCACATACACACATATGTATACACAATGCACATGAATCAAAAGTCTTAATAAACATGGAAATCAAGCATGTAACTTCTGAACTCTTATCCTGGTAAAAGAACAATAACATGAGAAAAATGTAAAACAGAAGGTGCAAAAGATTTCACTTGCAGGAACACTCTTTAATTCTATAACCATTCAGTCAGAGGTAATGAAAAGAACCAAAATATATTGAAACTTTTGTAGTCTTATATTGGAAGTATTTCCCAAATCTCATAGATAATGAACTTATAGATCATAGTGTATTGAGTTTATTATTGCTATTTTACCCCTCTATGGCTGTTTTCCTATTTTTCTAAAGCCATTCAATGATATCTCCCTCTCTCTATAATAATTTTGCCAGTACCATATTGTTGCTGTGAAGATTCAGTGAAACAATCTTGGTAAAATATGTATAGGACTGTGCTTGCCCATGTGAAGTGCAGAAGTACAGAGTGGTAGCTGGATTCTATATGTTCACAGATTGAGCATAGAATTTGTTATACAGCCAATCTGCAATAAGTATTTCCTAGGTCAGTAACTACAGAGTCTGTAGGGATATTACTCCCTTTATTACTTTATTTTCTTGTCATGGTCATTTCCGTTGGCCCATAATTGGAGACATAAGAGGTTATATCTCTACAGCCTCTCTTTCATAACATAAGTTAATAGTACTCCACATGTGTAAATATATGCGGGTTGATGAAATTGCAAGCACTTTAGAAATAAGAACATTATTTGTAATTTTCTGAAATAATTATGTGCTATTATGAAACTTCCAGCTTTATATATTCTAGAAATTTTCTTTTCTGTAGATGATATACATGATTTATTAGTTTGTTTAAAGATATTCTGAGTTTAAATGCATTATATTGGCTCAGAAAAGAAACTAAATGAAAGCGATCAACATAAAGTGTCCCATTCTACACCACAGCTCTACTGAAAATGAGTGCAGGGGGGAGAAAATCTGCTTGATCATCCCTGACTACTGGCTTATTCCACAGTGATAGACACAGGCAACAGAACTACGGAGGGATAAATACTGCTGCTTCTTCCATTAACTCTTTTCATATGAAAGGAATAGTTACTTCAACCTTTACATATTGTCTTTGGGCTTCCCCAGTGGCTCAGCAGTAAAGAATCCACCTATAATGCAGGAGATGCATGTTCACTACCTGTGTTGGAAAGATCCCTTGGAAAAGAAAATGGCAACCCACTCCAGTATTCTTGTCTGGGAAATGACATGGACAGAGGAACCTGATGGGCTACAGTCCATAGGGTCTCAAAAGAATCAGACACAACTTAGCGACTCAACAACAACAACAACAACAACAATGTTGTCTTTATAAATCTTACACTTTTTGCCCATTTAACAGAAGTAAAAAGACATTCATAAAAAGCCCTTTATATAGGAGACATGAGCTCAGAAACTTGGTGCAACATTTTTCAGGGTGTATTTCTATGACTCCAGTGACCAGGAGTAAATTTCACCCTTGGTATAATCTTGAATGACAGTGAAAGATATATCAAGTAAATGCCAAGTATATATCTGATTCCTTCCCTAATGGTGTGGATTTCTTAGTGAAAAGAGTAAAATTTTTAAAAAAAAATAAATTTTACAAATTTTTCACTTGGACTTCTTTAATAATGATTAACCTGACCTACCATTGGCCTTAGTATTTGCATATTTCAAAGGAAGAAAAATATTATAGTTGCTAGATTCATTACAGTTTAATATCAGGGTTATTTTCATTTCATCAGGCCAATATAATTCTCATAAAAATAATAAATGCTGCATGCTGACCTTAACATCATGAATGCAAATCTATTTAATTCTTTCCAAATGACCCATCACACAAAATAAAAGTTTTCCTGTATTAATTGATATGTCACAAAACATTAAACATGACACATAGCTTAATTTTTTGTTCTACAAACAACATATTTTAGGTACAAATTAATATATTATGTATGGAAATTCATATACCATATGCTAAATAAGTTCAATTTTATGTAACCTAACTCCTGGAATTTTAGGTATACAATCAACAATGATAAGCTTAACGATTGTTTAAGTCTTGGTATTTAACCCAACACATCCAGAAAAATAAAAATGATGATATAATTCAGTTTTGAATTATACAATCAAAATTCACAGAAAACTTGTCAAATCGAACTTACTACCTTCTAAAAGAAAGTAAACAATTACCAGGTTAGGGAAGTTGTAAAGCTATCAAAATAATATATCTATACTGAAATGTAGAAGCAAATTTAAGAAAAAGCGTTAAATCTTGATTTTTTTCTTTTTATTAAATGCATGTAAAGAATATTTTCATTACACTATAAAAATTGTCATTAATTTACCCTGATAATGATTATACTTGCAAGTATAGTACTAGAATTCCAAAATACAATAATCCAAAATAAGGCAAAAAAAAAGAATATAATAAAATGATATATAATACAATAAAATAATGAATAAACCTAAATGTTTCATGTTTGAAAAAATAGGAGAATAAAAAAATTGTTAAATTCACTTATTTAGAAATTTTTTCAGTTCATCTTCTCAATAATGGAAAAATCCCCAATAAAACTAAAATTATCTAACTCTAAATCTCAAGAAAAACAGTTTAAAAATCGTTTGAAACAAGAAAATGATGCAGCAAACTGCCTTTTTAGAACAGTAAAAAATGAATAGATTTCCTCTACTAAGCAAAAAAAAAAAGAGGAAAACAATAGAATGGGAAAGACTTGAGATCTCTTCAGGAGTATTAGAGATACTAAGGGAACAAGAGTGTGGGCTGCTGGTATGGTGCACAGAGTGCAGCCGAGAGGAGCTACCCCACAACCGAGGTCAGGGGCGGCAGCTGAGAGGAGTTACGCAGCATCCAAGGTCAGGGACAGTGGCCAAGAGTGCCAGGCTGTGACAGTGCAGGAGCAGCAGAGAGGAACTACAACAGCCTGAGGCCAGGGGCGCCGGTCGGGAGGAGCGACCCCATGTCCAAGGAGTGGTGGTTTCGAGGGCACCAGAGGGTCTAGAGGAGCTATTCCATGTTCACGGTCAGGAGGGGTGGTGGTGAGGAAATACCCATTGTCCAAGGTAAGGAGCAACGGCTGTGCTTTGCTGGAGCAGGTGTGTAGAGGTATCCCATGTCCAAGGTAAGAGAAACCCAAGTAAGACGGTAGGTTTTGCAAGAGGGCATCAGAGGGCAGACACACTGAAACCATAATCACAGAAAACTAGTCAATCTAATCACACTAGGACCACACCCTTGTCTAACTCAATGAAACTAAGCCATGCCCTGAGGGGCCACCCAAGATGGGCCGGCATGGTGGAAAGGTCTGACACAATGTGGTTCACTGGAGAAGGGAATGGCAAACAGCATTCTTGCCTTGAAAACCCCATGAACAGTATGAAAAGGCAAAATGATTGGATACTGAAAGAGGCACTTCCCAGGTCTTTAGGTGCCCAATATGCTACTGGAGATCAATGGAGAAATAACTCCAGAAAGAATGAAGGCATGGATCCAAAGCAAAAACATTACCCAGTTGTGGATGTGATTGGTGAAAGAAGCAAGGTCCAATGCTGTAAAGAGCAATATTGCATAGGAACCTGGAATGTCAGGTCCATGAATCAAGGCAAATTGGAAGCTGTCAAACAGGAGATGGCAAGAGTGAATATCAACATTCTAGGAATAAGTGAACTAAAATGGACTGGAATGGGTGAATTTAACTCAGATGACCATTATATCTGCTACGGTGAGCAGGAAGCCCTTAGAAGAACTGGAGTAGCCATCATGGTCAACAAAAAGTCTAAAATGCAGTACTTGGATGCAATCTCAAAATGACAGAATGAACTCTGTTCATTTCCAAGGCAAAGCATTCAGTATCACAGTAATCCAAGTCTATGCCCCAGCCAGCAATGTTGAAGAAGCTGAAGTTGAACTGTTCGATGAAGACCTACAAGACCTTTAAGAACTAATAGCCAAAAAAATGTCCATTTCAATATAGGGGACTGGAACACAAAAGTAGGAAGTCAAGAAGCATCTAGAGTTACAGATAAATTTGGCCTTGGAATACGGAACAAAGCAGGGTAAAGACTAATAGAGTTTTGCCAAGAAAATGCAGTGGTCATAGCAAACAACCTCTTCCAACAACACAACAGAAGACGCTACACATGGACATCACCAGATGGTCAACACCAAAATCAGATTGATTATATTCTTTGCAGCCAAAGATGGAGAAGCTCTATACAGTCAACCAAAACAAGACCAGGAGCTGACTGTGGCTCAGATCATGAACTCCTTATTACCAAATTCAGACTTAAATTAAAGAAAGTAGGGAAAACCGCTAGGCCATTCAGGTATGACCTAAAACAAATCCCTTATGATTATACAGTGGAAGTGAGAAATAGATTTAAGGGACTAGGTCTGTTAGATAGAGTGCCTGATGAGCTATGGACTGAGGTTCATGACATTGTACAGGAGACAGCGATCAAGACCATCCCCGTAGAAAAGAAATGCAAAAAAGCAAAATGGCTGTCTGAGGAGGCCTTACAAATAGCTATGAAAAGAAGAGAAGCAGAGAGAGGAGGGAAAGATGGCGGAGGAATTAGGACGGGAAGATGACTTTCTCCCTCACAAATTCCTCAAAAGAACATTTCAACGCCGAGCAAACTCCACAAAACAACTTCTGTAGGCTGGCAGAGGACATCAGGCAACCGGAAAAGCAGACCATTGTCTTCAAAAGCAGGTAGGAAAAAATATAAAAGACGAAAAAGGAGACAAAGGAGGTGGGGAGGGAGCTCCGTCCCGGGAAGGGAAGCCCATCCCAGGAAGGGAATTTTAAGAAGAGAGGTTTCCAAACACCAGGAAACACTCTCCCTGCCAAGTCTGTGGCGAGCCTTGGAAACACAGAGGGCAACATAACAGGAAGGAAAAATAGATAAATAATTAAAACCAACAGATTACAAGCCCAACAGTAACTCCCCCAGCGGAAAAGCAGCACAGACGCCTGCATCCGCCATTGGGAAGTGGGGGCAGGGCAGGGACGCGCGGGAGGCGTGGGCTGCAGTGCTTTGCAAGAATCAGGCAGGAATGCCCCACGCGCAACCAGAACCATCTAACTTGGGCTAGCAAACCAGACTGTGGGATAGCTATCACGTGAAAAGCTCGAACATAAGATACCGCCAGGACCGAGCACAGAACAAAGGATGGAACGGAAAAGCCGGCTGCAGACCATCCCCCTCCGGGGACAGGCAGCCAGAGCTGTAAGGACTGGAAAGGGGCAACTGCAGACCCGGAGAGACTTGACTTACCTAACTGCAAGCAGGCTCCTTTGCTAAGACTTCTGGGGGTGCTGGACAGTCACAGTCTGCCTCACGGGGTGCGCCAGCGGTCCACCCAGAGAGCTGAGTGGCAGCAGCGGAAAAGGTGACAAGCCGCGGCGATCGCGCTCACCAAACTCCTGAGCTACTGGGACCTGGGAAGGGCACAAAGCGCAGTCCCAGCCGAATCTGTGCCTCTGAGGGCTGCCTGAGCGCCGAACCTGAGCGGCTTGGACCGGGGAAGTGCACGCAGCCTAGGGCCGGCCCCAGACGGTTCCCGGCTGAGCATCGTAGAGCCGGAGCGGTTTGTGCCCCGCGAGAAAGGACAGGTCAAGTGGAGCAGAGATACTGTGTGCACACGACAGTGCTATTTGTTTGCAGCATCCCCCCTCCCCACAGCGCGACTGAACTAGTGAGCCTAAAAAACCAGCAAACAGAAGTTAAACAGAGGGAACCACCTTGGAAGTGATCCCACACAGCCCATAACATCAGAGAAGGGCCAGAAATATTTTTAATATTTTTAAAATCATTGTTTTTTTTTTTTTTTTTGCTTTTTGCTTTTTTGTTTTTTTTTTCTTTTTTTTTCTAGCTTTTTTTTTAATTGTTAAGTCTTCTATTTCTCCTCTAATTTTTATTTCTATAACCTATTATTACTATTTTAAAAAAAAGATTTTTTTTTTTTTTTAAGGCAAACACCATATATACTCTTTGGATGGTTGTTGGTGTTTTTTTTTTTAATAATTCTTTTTTTTTTCTTTTCTTTCTTCCTTTTTCCTTCTACTTTTCTTTAATATTGTATCTTTGAAAATCCAACCTCTACTCTAGATTTTTAATCTTTGCTTTTAGGTTTTTGTTGTCAATTTTGTACATTTAAAAACCCAAACTTCACTACCCAAGTTTACCTGAGAGCGAGATTACTGGCTTGACCACTCTCTCCTCCTCTGGACTCTCCTTTTTCTCCACTAGGTGGCCTCTGTCTCTTTTCTCCCCCATCTCTTCTCTATCCAACTCTGTGAATCTCTGTGTGTTCCAGACGGTGGAGAACACCTAAGGAACTGGATACTGGCAGGATTTGTCTCTCTCCTACTCATTCCTCTCTCTTATCCTCCTGGTCACCTCTGTCTACTTCCTCCCTCTCCTCTTCCCCGTATAACTCTGTAAATACCTCTGAGCGGTCCAGACTATAAGGCGCACATAAGGAAGTGACTACTGGCTAGCTTGCTCTCTCCTCTTTTGATCTCACCGCATCTCATTCCAGTTACCTCTAACTACCCCCTCCATCTTCTCTTCTCCTTGTAACTCAGTGAACCTCTCTGAGTGTCCCTCAATGTAGAGAAACTTTTCATCTTTAACCTAGATGTTTTATCATCGGTGCTGTACAGATGGAGAAGTCTAGAGGCTACTGTAAAAATAAAACTGAAAACCAGAAGCAAGAAGCTTAAATCCAAAGCCTGAAAACATTAGAGAAATCTTGAATTCAGGGAACATTAAGCAATAGGAGCTCATCAAATGCCTTCATACCTACACCGAAACCAAGCTCCACCCAAGGGCCAACAAGTTCCAAAACAAGACATACCACACAAATTCTCCAGCAACACAGGAACACTCCCCTGAGCTTCAATATACAGGCAGCTCAAAATTATCCCAAAACCTTTGATGTCTCATAACCTATTACAGGTCACTCCATTGCACTCCAGAGAGAAGAAACCCAGCTCCACCGACCAAAACTCCAACACAAGCCTCCCTAACCAGGAAACCTTGACAAGCCACTGATAGAACCCCACCCAAAGTGAGGAAGCTCCATAATAAAGAGAACTCCACAAATTACCAGAATATAATATAAGGCCACCCCAAACGCAGCAATATAACCAAAATGAAGACACAGAGGAATACTCAGCAGGCAAAGGAACAGGAGAGTTGCCTACCAAACCAAACAAAAGAGGAAGAAGTAGGGAATCTACCGGAGAAGGAATTCCGAATATTGATAGTGAAAATGATCCAAAATCTTGAAATCAAAATGGAAACACAGATAAATAGCCTAGAGACAAGGATTGCGAAGATGCAAGAAAGGTTTAACAAGGACCTAGAAGAAATAAAAAAGAATAAAAATATAATGAATAATGCAATAAATGAGATCAGAAACACTCTGGAGGCAACAAATAGTAGAATAACAGAGGCAGAAGATAGGATTAGTGAAATAGAAGATAGAATGGTAGAAATAAATGAATCAGAGAGGAAACAAGAAAAACGAATTAAAAGAAACGAGGACAATTTCAGAGACCTCCAGGACAATATGAAACGCTACAACATTTGAATTATAGGAGTCCCAGAAGAAGAAGACAGAAAGAAAGATCATGAGAAAATCCTTGAGGAGATAACAGTTGAAAATTTCCCTAAAATGGGGAAGGAAATAATCACCCAAGTCCAAGAAACACAGAGAGTTCCAAATAGGATAAACCCAAGGCGAAACACCCCAAGACACATATTAATCAAATTAACAAAGATCAAACACAAAGAACAAATATTAAAAGCAGCAAGGGAAAAACAACAAATAACACACAAGGGGATTCCCATAAGGATAACAGCTGATCTGTCAATAGAAACTCTTCAGGCCAGGAGGGAATGGCAAGACATACTTAAAGTGATGAAAGACAATAACCTACAGCCCAGATTACTGTACCCAGCAAGGATCTCATTCAAATATGAAGGAGAAATCAAAAGCTTTACAGAAAAGCAAAAGCTGAGAGAATTCAGCACCACCAAACCAGCTCTTCAACAAATTCTAAAGGATATCCTCTAGACAGGAAACACGAAAGGGTGTATAAACCCGAACCCCAAACAATAAAGTAAATGGTAACGGGATCATACTTATCAATAATTACCTTAAACGTAAATGGGTTGAACGCCCCAACCAAAAGACAAAGACTGGCCGAATGGATACAAAAACAAGGCCCCTCTATATGCTGCTTACAAGAGACCCACCTTAAAACAAGGGACACATACAGACTGAAAGTGAAGGGCTGGAAAAGATATACCACGCAAATAGAGACCAAAAGAAAGCAGGAGTGGCAATACTCATATCCGATAAAATAGACTGTAAAACAAAGGCTGGGAAAAGAGACAAAGAAGGCCACTACATAATGATCAAAGGAACAATCCAAGAAGAAGATATAACAATTATAAATATATATGCACCCAATATAGGAGCACCGCAATATGTAAGACAAATGCTAACAAGTATGAAAGGGGAAATCAACAATAACACAATAATAGTGGGAGACTTTAATACCCCACTCACACCTATGGACAGATCAACTAAACAGAAAATTAACAAAGAAACACAAACTTTAAATGATACATTAAATCACTTAGACCTAATTGATATCTATAGGACATTTCACACCAAAACAATGAATTTCACCTTTTTTTTTTCAAGTGCTCACGGAACCTTCTCCAGGATAGATCACATCCTGGGCCATAAATCTAAACTTGATAAATTCAAAAAAAATCGAAATCATTCCAAGCATCTTTTCTGACCATAATGCATTAAGATTAGATCTCAATTACAGGAGAAAAACTATTAAAAATTCCAACATATGGAGGATGAACAACTCACTTCTGAATAACCAACAAATCACAGAAGAAATAAAAAAAGAAATCAAAATATGCATAGAAACTAATGAAAATGAAAACACAACAACCCAAAACCTGAGGGACACTATAAAAGCAAGGCTAAGAGGAAAGTTCATAGCAATACAGGCATACCTCAAGAAACAAGAAAAAAGTCAAATAAACAACCTAACTCTACAACTAAAGCAACTAGAAAAGGAAGAGTTGGAGAACCACAGAGTTAGTAGAAGGAAAGAAATCTTAAACATTAGGGCAGAAATAAATGCAAAATAATCAAAAGAGACCATAGCAAAAATCAACAAAGCCAAAAGCTGGTTCTTTGAAAGGATAAATAAAATTGACAAAGCATTAGCCAGACTCATCAACAAGCAAAGAGAGAAAAATAAAATCAATAAAATTAGAAATGAAAATGGAGAGGTCACAACAGACAACACAGAAATACAAAGGATCATAAGAGACTACTATCAGCAGTTGTATGCCAATAAAATGGACAACGTGGAAGAAATGGACAAATTCTTAGAAAAGTACAATTTTCCAAAACTGAACCAGGAAGAAATAGAAAATCTTAACAGACCCATCACAAGCATGGAGATTGAAACTGTAATCAGAAATCTTCCAGCAAACAAAAGCCCAGGTCCAGACGGCTTCACAGCTGAATTCTACCAAAAATTTCGAGAAGAGCTAACACCTATCCTACTCAAACTCTTCCAGAAAATTGCAGAGGAAGGTAAACTTTCAAACTCATTCTATGAAGCCACCATCATCCTAATACCAAAACCTGACAAAGATGTCACAAAAAAAGAAAACTACAGGCCAATATCACTGATGAACATAGATGCAAAAATCCTCAACAAAATTCTAGCAATCAGAATCCAACAACACATTAAAAAGATCATACACCATGACCAAGTGGGCTTTATCCCAGGGATGCAAGGATTCTTCAATATCCGCAAATCAATCAATGTAATTCACCACATTAACAAATTGAAAAATAAAAACCATATGATTATCTCAATAGATGCAGAGAAGGCCTTTGACAAAATTCAACATCCATTTATGATAAAAACTCTCCAGAAAGCAGGAATAGAAGGAACATACCTCAACATAATAAAAGCTATCTATGACAAACCCACAGCAAACATTATCCTCAATGGTGAAAAATTGAAAGCATTTCCCCTAAAGTCAGGAACAAGACAAGGGTGTCCATATTCACCGCTACTATTCAACATAGTTCTGGAAGTTTTGGCCACAGCAATCAGAGCAGAAAAAATAAATAAAAGGAATCCAAATTGGAAAAGAAGAACTAAAACTCTCACTGTTTGCAGATGACATGATCCTCTACATGGAAAACCCTAAAGACTCCACCAGAAAATTACTAGAGCTCATCAGTGAATATAGTAAAGTTGCAGGATATAAAATCAACACACAGGAATCCCTTGCATTCCTATACACGAATAATGAGAAAGTAGAAAAAGAAATTGAGGAAACAATTACATTCACCATTGCAACAAAAAGAATAAAATACTTAAGAATATATCTACCTAAAGAAACTAAAGACCTATATATAGAAAACTATAAAACACTGATGAAAGAAATCAAAGAGGACACTAATAGATGGAGAAATATACCATGTTCATGGATCGGAAGAATCAATATAGTGAAAATGAGTATACTACCCAAAGCAATTTATAAGTTCAATGCAATCCCTATCAAGCTACCAGCCACATTTTTCACAGAACTAGAACAAATAATTTCAAGATTTGTATGGAAATACAAAAAACCTCGAATAGCCAAAGCAATCTTGAGAAAGAAGAATGGAACTGGAGGAATCAACTTGCCTGACTTCAGGCTCTACTACAAAGCCACAGTCATCAAGACAGTATGGTACTGGCACAAAGACAGACATATAGATCAATGGAACAAAATAGAAAGCCCAGAGATAAATCCACACACATATGGACACCTTATCTTTGACAAAGGAGGCAAGAATATACAATGGAGTAAAGACAATCTCTTTAACAAGTGGTGCTGGAAAACTGGTCAACCACTTGTAAAATAATGAAACTAGATCACTTTCTAACACCGCACACAAAAATAAACTAAAAATGGATTAAAGATCTAAATGTAAGATCAGAAACTATAAAACTCCTAGAGGAGAACATAGGCAAAACACTCTCAGACATAAATCACAGCAAGATCCTCTATGATCCACCTCCCAGAATTCTGGAAATGAAAGCAAAAATAAACAAATGGGATCTAATTAAAATTAAAACCTCTGCACAGCAAAGGAAAATATAAGCAAGGTGAAAAGACAGCCTTCTGAATGGGAGAAAATAATAGCAAATGAAGCAACTGACAAACAACTAATCTCAAAAATATACAAGCAACTTCTGCAGCTCAATTCCAGAAAAACAAACGACTCAATCAAAAAATGGGCCAAAGAACTAAATAGACATTTCTCCAAAGAAGACATACGGACGGCTAACAAACACATGAAAAGATGCTCAACATCACTCATTATTAGAGAAATGCAAATCAAAACCACAATGAGGTACCACTTCACACCAGTCATAATGGCTGCTATCCAAAAATCTGCAAGCAATAAATGCTGGAGAGGGTGTGGAGAAAAGGGAACCCTCCTACACTGTTGGTGGGAATGCAAACTAATACAGCCACTATGGAGAACAGTGTGGAGATTCCTTAAAAAATTGCAAATAGAACTACCTTATGACCCAGCAATCCCACTTCTGGGCATACACACCGAGGAAACCAGAATGGAAAGAGACACATGTACCCCAATGTTCATCGCAGCACTGTTTATAATAGCCAGGACATGGAAACAACCTAGATGTCCATCAGCAGATGAATGGATAAGAAAGCTGTGGTACATATACACAATGGAGTATTACTCAGCCATAAAAAAGAATTCATTTGAATCAGTTCTGATGAGATGGATGAAACTGGAGCCGATTATACAGAGTGAAGTAAGTCAGAAAGAAAAACACCAATACAGTATACTAACACATATATATGGAATTTAGGAAGATGGCAATGACGACCCTGTATGCAAGACAGGGAAAGAGACACAGATGTGTATAACGGACCTTTGGACTCAGAGGGAGAGGGAGAGGGTGGGATGATTTGGGAGAATGACATTCTAACATGTATACTATCATGTAAGAATTGAATCGCCAGTCTATGTCTGATGCAGGATGCAGCATCCTTGGGGCTGGTGCATGGGGATGACCCAGAGAGATGTTATGGGGAGGGAGGTGGGAGGGGGGTTCATGTTTGGGAACGCATGTAAGAATTAAAGATATAAAAAAATAATAATAATAAAAATAAAAAAAGAAGAGAAGCAAAAAGCAAAGGAGAAAAGGAAAGATATAAATATCTGAATGCAGAGTTCCAAAGAATAGCAAGAAGAGATAAGATAGCCTTACTCAGGTATCAATGAAAAGAAATATAGGAAAACAACAGAATGGGAAAGACCAGAGATTTCTTCAAAAAAAATTAGAGATATCAAGGGAACATTTATGCAAAGATGGGCTCGATAAAGGACAGAAATGATATGGACCGAATAGAAGTAGAAGATATTAAGAAGAGGTGGCAAGAATACACAGAAGAACTGTACAAAAAGATCTTCACGACCAAGATAATCACGATGGTGTGATCACTGACCATGAGCCAAACATGCTGGAATGTGAAGGCAAGTGGGTCTTAGACAGCATCACTACAAACAAAGCTAGTGGAGGTGATGGAATTCCAGTTGAGCTATTTCACATCCTGAAACATGATGCTGTGAAAGTGCTGCACTCAATATCAACAAATCTGGAAAACTCAGCAGTGGCCACAGGACTGGAAAAGGTCAGTTTTCATTCCAATCCCAACGAAAAGCAATGCCAAAGAACACTCAAACTACCACACAATTGCACTCATCTCACATACTAGTAAAGTAGTGCTCAAAATTCTCCTAACCAGGCTTCAGCAATATGTGAACCTGAACTTTTAGATGTTCAAGCTGGTTTTAGAAAAAGAAGAGGAACCAGAGATCAAATTGCCAACATCCGCTGGATCATGGAAAAAGCAAGAGAGTTCCAGGAAAAATTCATTGCTGCTTTATTGATTATGTCAAAGCCTTTGCTGTGAGGCTCACAATAAACTGTGGAAAATTCTGAGAGAGATGGCAATACCATACCACCTGACCTGCCTCTTTTGAAACCTATATGCAGGTCAGGAAGCAACAGTTAGAACTGGACATGGTACAACAGACTGGTTGCAAATAGGAAAAGCAGTACGACAAGGTTGTATATTGTTACCCTGCTAATTTAACTTATATGCTGAGTATATCATGAGAAACGCTGGGCTGGAAGAAGCACAAGCTGCAATCAAGATTGCTGGGAGAAATATCAGTAACCTCAGATATGCAGACCACACCACCCTTATGGCAGAAAGTGAAGAGGAACTAAAAAGCCTCTTGATGAAAGTGAAAGAGGAGAGTGAAAAAGTTGGCTTAAAGCTCAAGGCTCAGAAAATGAAGACCATGGCATCTGGTCCCATCACTTCATGGGAAATAGATGGAGAAACAGTGGGGACAGTGTCAGACTTTATTTTTTTGGGCTCCAAAATCACTGCAAATGTTGACTGCAGCCATGAAATTAAAAGACACTTACTCCTTGGATGGACAGTTATGACCAACCTAGATAGTATATTGAAAAGCAGAAACATTACTTTGCCAACAAAGGTCCGTCTAGTCAAGGCTATGGGTTTTCCAGTGGCCATGTATGGATGTGAGAGTTGGAATGTGAAGAAAGCTGAACACTGAAGAATTGATGCTTGTGAACTGTGGTGTTCGAGAGGACTCTTGAGAATCCCTTGGACTGCAAGGAGATCCAGCAAGTCTATTCTGAAGGGGATCAGCCCTACGATTTCTTTGGTGGGAATGATGCTGAAGTTGAAACTTCAGTACTTTGCCACTTCATGTGAAGAGTTGTCTCATTGGAAAAGACTCTGATGCTGGGAGGGATTGGGGGCAGGAGGAGAAGGAGACGACAGAGGATGAGATGGCTTAGTGGCATCACATGACTCGAAGGACATGACTCTGAGTGAACTCTGGGTGTTGGTGATGAACAGGGAGTCTTGGCATGCTGCGATTCATGGGTTCACAAAGAGTCAGACACGACTAAGCAACTGAACTGAACTGAACTGAAGGGAACATTTCATGCAAAGCTGAGCACAATAAAGGAAAGAAATGGTATGGACCTAATAGAAGCAGAAATATTAAGAACAGGTGGCAAGAATACACAGAACTATACAAAAAGATCTTCACAACCCAAATAATCACGATGGTGTGATCATTTACCTAGAGCCAGACATACTAAATGTGAAGTCAAGTGTGCCTAATGAAGCATCACTTCAAACAAAAAGCTAGTGGAGGTGGTGTAATTTAGTGGAGCTATTTCAAACCTCTAAAGATGATGCTGTCAAAGTACTGCACTCAATATGCCAGCAACTTTGGAAAACTTAGCAGTGGCCACAGGACTGGTAAAAGTCAGTTTTCATTCCAATCCCAAAGAAAGTCACTGCCAAAGAATGTTCAGGATATCCCAGAATTGCACTCATCTCACACATTAATAAAGTAATACTCAAAATTCTCCAAGCCAGGGTTCAACAATATGTGAACTGTGAAGTTCCAGATGTTCAAGCTGGATTTAGCAAAGACAGAGGAACCTGAAGTCAAATTGCCAACATCCACTGGATCATCAAAAAAAAAAAAGAGAGAGTTCCCCCCAAAATACTACTTTTTCTTTACTGACTCTGCCAAAGTTTTTGAGTGTCTGGACCACAACAAACTGGAAAATTCTTCAAGAGATGGCAGTACCAGGCCACCTTACCTGCCTCTGGAGAAAACTGTATGCAGGTCAGGAACAACAGTTAGAACTGGACGTGGAACAACAGTCTGGTCTAAATAGGGAAAGGAGTACATCAAGGCTGTATATTGTCACCCTGCTTATTTAACTTATATGCAGAATACATCATGATAAATGCTGGGCTGTATGAAACACAAGGTAGAATCAAGATTGTTGGGAGAAATATCAATAACCTCAGATATGTATATGATGCCACCCTATGGAAGAAAGCAAAAAAGTACTAAAGAGCTTCTTGATGAAAGTGCAAAAGGAGAATGTAACAATTAGTGTAACACTCAACATTCAGAAAATTGAGATCATGGCATCTGGTCCCATCACTTCACGGCAAATCAATTGGGAAACGATGGAAACAGTTTTGTTTGGGGGCTCCAAAATCACTGTAGATGGTGACTGCAACAAAGAAATTAAAAGACGCTTACTCCTTGGAAGAAAACTTATGACCAACCTAGACAGCATATTAAAAAGCAAAGGTGTTATTTTGCCAAGAAAGGTCCATCTAGTCAAAGCTATGGTTTTTCCAGTAGTCATGTATGAATGTGAGAGTTGGACAATAAAGAGAGCACAGCACTGAAGAATTGAAGCTTTTGAATGGTGGTGTTGGAGAAGATTCTTGAGAGTCCCTTGGACTGCAAGGGGATCCAACCAGCCCTTCCTAAAGGAAATCAGTCCTGAGTGTTCACTGGAAAGCCTGATGCTGAAGCTGAATTTCCAACACTTTGACCACGTGGTGTGAACAACTGACTCATTTGAAAAAACTCTGATACTGACAACGATTAAAAGCAGGAGGAAAAGCGACAACAGAGGATGAGATGGTTGGATGGCATCACCGACTCAGTGGACATGAGTTTGAGTAATCTCCAGGAATTGCTGATGAACAGGGAAGCCTGGTGTGCTACAGTCCATGGGGTCGCAAAGAGTCAGACACAGCTGAGCGACTGAGCTGAACTGAACTGATACCAAGTGGAAAAATAATCTACTGGGAGAGAAATGCCACAAGATATATGTGAATTTGCATTATGGAAACTACCTTGTTTCAGTGAGGGACTTGGAAAAAAAAGCAAGTACAAAATACTTAATGCATGTTTCTCATGTGAAATTAAATGTTTTTTTTAAAAATAATCAAATCTACCCAAATTAATGTACAATTTCAAAGAAACTACTGTAACTAATACTCATTTCCAATTTTTTTTTTTCAGGGATTCTTGGACAAAATTTTCCAAAACTCAACTGCAAGAATATGTGTCCTGAATTTATCACTGCACTATATACTTGCATTATTAAACAACACATTCTGCTATATATTAATAATAACAGTGATAATGAGAAACGTGTACCAAAGTCAATTGGGGAAAATCACATCTAGAAACAAGACTTGAGGGATTTCCAATTTATTTTATCACAAATATGGCATCTTCAAGCATGTTTTTAAATGATGCATTATAGTTTTAAATATTTATTTAAAAATTAGAAAATAATGTTATGTTTAAAAGTATAACCTCTCAGTTAGGAAAAAAAGTATATATACATAAAGAGATATACTTTCTCTCCACAAAGACACAGCTAAGAATTAAAGATGAATTAGTTTAAACTCTATGAAAAATCTGTATTGAGGAAGCTTACTGTGGGGATTAACACTTGCAGGTTAATAAGGAGGGTGGAACTATTCAAAGGGAGAGTCCTGTTGTTAAAAGCAAACCCACAAGGAGCTCTGGAATATGATGGCATCTGAAAAGCAGACCACTTGACCTTTCTTCCTCTCTACTGATCAGTCATGTATGTGGCTGAACCTTGGGGATCTTCAAGAAAGAAATCTCTTCCACCAAACCAGATCTTGGAGAGAGCATATAATCAGACAACAACATTGAATGGAGATTTTGCTCTCTATTTCTTAAAACATATTAAATATGACATCTATCTACCCATCCATCTATCAAATGAGAACTAAAAGGCAGACAAGACATGAGAAAGTCTTTAATCATATTTGACAACTAAAATTTAATATGTAACTATGCTCTCAAATCAGTGAAAAGTAGAGAAATACCACAGAAGAAAAATTGGCCAGGGATACAAACAGTTAATTCACTAAAGGTATTTCACTGGTCAATAAATATAGGAAGAAACACCCAAGGTCAAAACTAATCAAATAAGGGACTTTTTTTTTTTTTTTAAGTGGTAACATGATATCAGTGGTTGAGAGATGCTTGTAAAATAATTTGGAAACAAAACTGTAAAAAATTACAGAATGTATAATCCAGTATATACTTAAACAGATAACTATGAAATCTTGAAATGATAACATTGATGAATTTTTATTTCACAGTGCATATTTTAACATTTATTTAATGATATTTTGATTTAAAAATATTTCCACTTTTAGTGACTCCTAATTTCTCTGTGATAGGTCAACCAAACCTGTTGGCCTAGCACACTGAATACAAAGGATTCTGAAATCAGGGTTTACCCTTCTATTCTTTCTGTCCTGTCTCTTGCCACTCTTCAAATCACTGTACACTATAAAAATATTCAACTGCTTGCAGCTCTTAGAATTTCTATGTTTTATAAGGACTTCACTGGTGGCTCAGACAGTAAAGTGTCTGCCTATAATGTGGGAGACCCAGGTTCAATCCCCGGGTTGGGAAGATCACCTGGAGAAGGCAATGACAACCCACTCCAGTACTCTTGCCTGGAAAATCCCGTGGCCAGAGGAGCCTGGTAAGCTACAGTCCATGGAATCACAGAGTTGGACACGACTTCACTTTCACTTTCACTTTCCACTTTCATCCTTACATGACAATGCCCCTCCCACCGCTGGAAACTTCTCCACAATCTATGGCCAAATCATAACTTGTGCTCCTTCATTTTCCATCTAGTAGTTCCTCTTCCTGGGCGATTTCCGATTCCTCAAGGCTGAGGGAGGAACACCTCATCTTTGAGCTTGATCACCCACTGATCACACAGTAAAGCAGCTGTCTCTTTGCTCTTTGTCTCCCCAACTAGAATGTAAACTTCTCAGCAGTTCTGTGACTCCACTTCACAAATGCATTGGATAGTTTCCCGTCTGTCCTGTGGAAGGCATTCTTCATTGTCAAGCGAACACACTTCAGATCAAACTGCTTTCCCTCACAGTAAACTATTTCATAGTCGCTTTCTCTAGATCATTTATTTGTGTCTCACTGGTATGAATGATAAAGAGGGTAAAAATGACTCCCCCAAGATACTTCACTATTACCCTCTTTATCACTCATACCAGTGAGTTTCCCCATAAACCAGTGGCTATACTTTAGAATCCATTGCAATGATTTAATACATACAGATGCCTGGACTCTATTTACAGGTCAATTAACTTAGAAGCTCTGGGTATGACCTAGTGCTGCTTTGTAATATCCTAGGTGACACCAGAGGCAGACAGGACTAAGAGGCAGTTCACTGGTAAAGAATCTGCCCCCCAATACAGGAGATGCAAGAGATGCAGCTTCAATCCCAGGGTCTGGAAGATCCCCTGGAGTAGGAAATGGCAACCTAACTCACTCCACTGTTCTTTCCTGGAAAATTCCATGGACAGAGAGTCTATCAGACTACAGTTCACTGGGTCACAAAGAGTTGGACATGACTGAGCATGCATGAGTAGGTGATACCAGACAGGTTTAGGGGTCATTTGATTTTGGTCAAACTCAGATTGATTTCATTCAGTCCCATGGATTCATACATATACATATGCTGTTGATTTAAATTCAATTATCCATCTTCCCTGATCCACATCTAACTATCATGGGAAATCTCTCTTAAAAGTCTAATAATCCTTACTTTATAAAGATAGAACTCTGATTTACCCCCTTAAAGTGCTCTCAGGTCAACAATGGATATATCTTATTAAAAGTTTTTCAGGCCCAAGACCTCTAGTCTTATTTAACTTCTCTCTCTCATTCTTGTTCTGTGTGAATCCATCAGTAATTTCTTATGTTATTTCTTCTTTATTTCATGACTTTTATTCCTTTCCTCATACTTTATATAATTTTTTTACTGAAATATAGTAAACTTACAATGTTTTTTTTGTTTGTTTTTATTGAAGTATAACTGCTTTATACTATATATATATATATATATATATATATATATATATATATATATATGCCCTGCGTCTTCTGCCTCCCTCCCATCCCCTCCCACCCTTCTAGGTCATCACAGAGCAGAGATGAGCTCCCTGTGTTATATAGCAGCTTCCATTAGCTATCTATTTAATAATGTTGCATTAGTTTCACATGTATAGCAGTGATTCAGTTATGTGCTGTGCTAAGTCTCTTCAGTCGTGTCTGACTCTTTGAGACCTTATGCACTGTAGCCCATCAGGCTCTTCTCTGCACGGAATTCTCCAGGCAAGAATACTGGAGGGGATTGTCAGGTTCTCCTCCATGGGATATTCCTGATCCAGAGATTGAACCCATGTCTTATGTCTTCTGGATTGCAGGCAAGTTCTTTACAACTAGTCTACCTGGGAAGTCCGAATCAGTTATATGTACATTTAAATTCTTTTTTTTTTTTCTTTTTTGGTATCGTTTTCTATTATAGGTTATTACAAGATAGTAGGTACAGCTCCCTGTGCTATATAGTAGGTCCTTATCATTTACCTGTTTTATATATAGTATATACAATAATGTCTGTGAAAGTGCTGCACTCAGTATGTCAGCAAATTTGGGAAACTCAGCAGTGGCCACAGGACTGGAAAAGGTCAGTTTTCATTCCAATCCCAAAGAAAGGTAATGCCAAAGAATGCTCAAACTACCACACAATTGAACTCATCTCACACACTAGTAAAGTAATGCTCAAAATTCTCCAAGCCAAGCTTTAGCAATACGTGGATCGTGAACATCCAGATATTCAAGCTGGTTTTACAAAAGGCAGAGGAACCAGAGATCAAATTGCCAACATCTGCTGGATCATCGAAAGAGCAAGAGAGTTCCAGAAAAACATCTATTTATGCTTTATTGACTATACCAAAGCCTTTGACTGTGTGCATAACAACAAACTGTGGAAAATTCTGAGAGAGATGGGAATACCAGACCACCTGACCTGCCTCTTGAGAAATCTATATGTAGGTCAGGAAGCAACAGTCAGAACTGGACATGGAACAACAGACTGGTTCCAAATAGGAAAAGGAGTACGTCAAGGCTGTATATTGTCACCCTGCTTATTTAACTTATATGCAGAGTACATTATGAAAAACGCTGGGCTGGAAGAAGCACAAGCTAGAATCAAGATTGCCAGGAGAATTATCAATAACCTCAGATATGCAGATGACATCACCCTTATGGCAGAAAGTGAAGAGGAACCAAAAAGCCTCTTGATGAATGTGAAAGTGGAGAGTGAAAAGTTTGGCTTAAAGCTCAAGGTTCAGAAAATGAAGATCGTGGCATCCGGTCCCATCACTTCATGGGAAATAGATGGGAAAACAGTGGAGACAGTGTCAGACTTTATTTTTTGGGGCTCCAAAATCACTGCAAATGGCGACTGCAGCCATGAAATTAAAAGACGCTTACTCCTTGGAAGAAAAATTATGACCAACCTAGATAGTATATTGAAAAGCAGAAACATTACTTTGCCAACAAATGTTCGTCTAGTCAAGGCTATGGTTTTTCCAGTGGTCATGTATGGATGTGAGAGTTGGACTGTGAAGAAAGCTGAGCACCGAAGAATTGATACTTATGAACTGTGGTATTGGAGAAGACTCTTGAGAGTCCCTTAGACTGCAAGGAGATCCAACCAATCCATTCTGAAGGAGATCAGCCCTGGGATTTCTTTGGAGGGAATGATGCTAAAGCTGAAACTCCAGTGCTTTGGCCACCTCATGCGAAGAGATGACTCATTGGAAAAGACTCTGATGCTGGGAGGGATTGAGGGCAGGAGGAGAAGGGGACGATATAGGATGAAGTGGCTGGATGGCATCATGGACTGGATGGACATGAGTTTGAGTGAACTCCGGAGTTGGTGATGGACAGGGAGGCCTGGTGTGCTGCAATTCATGGGGTCACAAAAAGTCGGACATGCCTAAGTGACTGAACTGAACTGATCTGAACTGATTTATATTAATCCCATACTCCAAGTTTTTTATTAACTTCTGTTTGCTTATTTAAAATATATTCCCAATTTCATTACCTTTTAGCATCTTCATTATCAGCTAAGCCAGAATTTCTCAAATCTGGTATCAGTGCACCTGGGCTGGGAATGGTTGCAGATGTGCTGAAATACTAATCCTTTTACCCTGTCCTGGTAGGTGGCAGGACCAGTGAGTTGCAGTCCCTGAGCTTCTCGTATAAGGTTTGGAGGTCTGTCTGAAGCTACCATCAGTGAAAACTGACTACTATAGTACTTTCTGATGAAGTCCCCTTGTTTTGATTTTCAGTCACCTGCAGTTATTTTCAAAATGGCAAATAAAATGATATTTGCCAATGATAACTGGTTGTAACACTGCCATGATCAAGTTTTTTAGTGGGCTCCCATCACCAAGCACCCTGCCTATCCATCTAACTTCATCTCTACAACTCTTCCCCTGAGATAGTCTACTTCTTGCTGATCTTAGAAAAGGCTATGCTGGTTTTTTCTGTCTTACATGTCTCAGTCCTCTAGACCTGTCCTGGCCCATTCTCCCATTTTCCTGAGGTGTCTGCCTTATGATGCTGCTCAGAGTCCTCCCCTACACACAGCTTTCCCTTATCACTTATTATCTTTCTTCATGGCATAATATATGTTAATATGAATTTATCTGCTTATGAAATTTATGTGTCTCAACAGAAGAGAAACTCAGTAAATGCAAAGATAGTCACTGTTCTATCTCTTCATTTGGAAGAGATGACGCTAGTAGTCACATTTTGAATAAATGAGTGAATGGCTCTGATTATCAAGCATAGTTCTCCCTTCCTTTCTAAAATTGTCTAAATTTTGCCTCTTACTGCCTCAGAATTAGGAACTAGATACCAATGCTAAATTGATTTTTTTTTGCTTTTATTGGTCAGAACTATTAGATAAGAATAAATAAAATATGCTCTCAGCAGAGAAGAAATGTTAAAAAACTAGGATTTCTTAATTATATTGGAGATGAAAGGACTATTGAATGTTGATTTTCCAAATCAAATTAAATATATTCTTTACAGAGTTGCCACAATAATCAACTCCCTCAGAATGCTCACATTATATTATTGGAAAAGAAAAAGAAATGGTGAATAATTTCTGGTGTTCAAGAGGTTTCTATATGTGCCTGACAAACAAAATCTTTTGTGATTAAAATTTTGACTAATAGTAATGTATTTATTAAATTTATATAGACTAAATCATAATTTTTTTATTCTTTTGTTCTTTACAAAGATAACAAAGATAAAATTTGAAATGTATAAATATCACTTATTATATACAAAGTGATATGTGAACAAATAGACATATATAAATACCAAGAAAACTGTTGAAAACAATTAGCAAATGTATTAAACATAATTGAAATACAATGTATATCTAATATAGGTATGAGTTAATGTCAAAATAATTATCTTTTAAAAATTAAATACTGAGTAAGCCAAGTAGATAATTAAACTTTATTATTCAGGCTTAATTTTAATTAATAGAAGAATAGTCAAATGATACTCCCAGGGTCTTATCTTGAGATTAGGTTGTAACTGATCTTTAATTATTTCAGTAATTATTTACTCTCTTATTTGACTATCTACTCTACTCACACACACACACACACACACACACACACACAAGCACACGTACATGGATTTGTTACTAGTAGTCATAAATGAATATATTAAATCACATGCCCATATTTTTAATATTTGATTATATCAGTATTTTATGGAAACATAGTCTATGCAATTAACTATCATTTATTCAGCCATTTCTTCACCAAACACATAATTGTTTTCAAAACAAAGTTATGTTCCACTTTAGAAGTTTTGTTCATAAGGAATTTTATCTTTAATTCTGATATTCTCTTGTTCTTTTCAAATATTATTACTTTGGTCACATCATAAATTAAAATGAGTGAGACCTATATCAATTTCAGTTTTTTACATCTTCTACTATCCCTTTTGCTAGTATCTAATACATTAAAAATGCTTGGTTTTTATGTTAAATCTTAGTTTTCACCGAGGGCCAAAGAATTGATGATTCCAAACTGTGGTGCTGGAGACTCTTGAGAATCCCTTGAACAACAAGGAGACCAAATGAATCAATCTTAAGGGAAATCAACCCTGAATATTTATTGGAAGGGCTGATACTAAGCTGAAGCTCCAATACTTTGGCCACCTGATGCCGAGAGCAGACTCATTGGAAAAGGCCCTGATTCTGGGAAAGATTGAAAATAGGAGAAGAAGACACTTTGAGATGATTAGATGACATCACAGATTCAGTGGACATGAGTTGGAGCAAACTCCAGAAGATAGCGAAGGACAGAGGAGCTGGGTGTGCTGCAGTCCATGGAGTACAAAGAGTGGGACACGACTGAGTGACTGAACAACGACAAAGAAGTTTTCACTCTATAGAAATTTGTTCCCTTTATTCCAGTACACTGATTTCTCAGACGGTAGATTCAAGAAGTTTATTACAAAGTATTGAGAGAATCAATGTAGAATTTCTACATAGGAAGGAAAATATAAGGAAGAGATCATAACTATGTTCACTTAATAAAAGCGGCATGAGGAAAAATGCACCTGTACATATAAATGTAAGTGTGTGTACACATGTGCATATGTACACACATACATCATAAGCTAACACATTCAGAAGACAAGGATAAATTTTGCATATTTATGATGGGGAGGCCTGGCGTGCTGCGATTCATGGAGTCGCAAAGAGTCGGACACAACTGAGCGACTGAACTGAACTGAACTGATCCTGAGAGGATGGTTTCATGGTAAAACTTGACAAGTGTTCAGTTCAGTTCAGTTCAGTTGCTCAGTCATGTCTAACTCTTTGTGCCCCCATAGACTGCAGCACACCAGGCTTCCCTGTCCATCATCAATTCCTGGAGCTTATTCAAACTCATGTCCATTGAGTCAGTGATGCCATCCAACTATTTTATACTCTGTCGTCTCCTTCTCCTCCCACCTTCAATCTTTCCCAGCCTCAGAGTCTTTTCAAATGAGTCAGATTTTCCCATCAGGTGGCTAAAGTATTGGAGTTTCAGCTTTAGCATCAATCCTTCAAATGAATATTCAGGACTCACTTCCTTAAGGATTGACTGGTTGGATCTCCTTGCAGTCCAAGGGACTCTCAAGTGTCTTCTCCAATACCACATTTCCAAAAGCATCAATTCTTCAGTGTTCAGCTTTCTTTATAATCCAATCCTCACATCCATACATGACAACTGGTAAAACAATAGCTTTGACTAGGTGGACCTTTGTTCGGAAAGTTATGTCTCTGCTTTTTAAGTTTCTGTCTAGGTTGGTCATAGCTTTTCTTCCAAGAGGCAAGTGTCTTATTTTCATGACTGCAGTCACCATCAGCAGTGATTTTGGAGTATTCCAAAATAAATTCTCTCACTCTTTCCATTGTTTCCACATCTATTTGCCATGAAGTGATGGGACTGGATGCCATGATCCTAGTTTTCTGAACGTTAAGTTTTAAGGTAACTTTTCACTCTCCTCTTTCACTTTCATCAAGAGCCTTTTTAGTTCCAGAAAGACATCTCTTGACAAGTGTAGAAGAGCTAAGAAGATTATCATCAAATGGATCGGATAGAACTTATTCTAAACAATGTTAATGTGAAGAAAAGGGCAGCAGGTTTATTTACAAAATTGATAAACTATAATGTCTAGCCAAGAAAAATCATGGGGCATTTATGAAAAGAAAAATTTTCAGCTCTGTGCATGATCATGTATGTGTGAAATTCAGGTGAAGGAAAAATCACAAAAGGACTGCTGATAGTATTTACTTGAGACATATGTATGACTAGATGATTAATATTTTGTACATGAGGTTCTTATTTTGAAGTTAATAGATTAATTTCTGTTGATATTAATATCATGCTGATATATTTATATTAAAAGACAATCAAAACCATTAAACATTGTGGTACAACAGAGAAGACTCAATTCTTGTTAAACAAATTTAGTAAAGAACTATGAAATATTTTATCAATAATTAATATAAACTATAGTGATCCTTAAATGACAGTTTTAAATAATGAGGGTAGTTGAGTGGAAGCACACGGTGCATGGATCACAAAGTTTTATTGAGCAGAAATGTAAAACCATTCACATCCCAGTGAAAGGAAATAGATTATAGAAAACACTTAATACACTTTATGTGAGAAGATTCATGAAAATTTAATCGATTCTGGAAATAAGTTTCTGTCCATTCTTCTTTTGTGTCCCACTGCTGAAATCACTTAGTCAAAATTTTGTATTATAACTTCAGGTGGTTTTTCTTTTATTAAAAATGTAAAAGTTGCCTAATACAAATACAAAAGTGAGTAGCAAATCTTTTTTTTTTCATAAAATATTAATATGAATTAATTTTTAAATAAAACTCATATCAAGTCACTCTTTACTGAAGCTGTTGAAATATAAAACACTGGAATAATTAATCTGCCATTTCACTGAGGTCACAGTAATAAATTCTTGTTGTGCAGTTGCAAAGTTATATCTGACTCTTTGTGACTGCAACACATCAGGCTCCCTTGTCTTTCACTATGTCCTGGAATTTGCTCAAATGCATGTCCATTGAGTCAGTGATGCCATGCAACTGTCTCATCCTCTGTCACCCCATTCTCCTCCTGCCTTCAATCTTTCCCAGGATCATGGTCTTATCCAATGGGTAGGTCCTTCACATCAGGTAAGAAAAGTATTGGAGCTTCAGCATCAGTCCTTCAAATGAATTTTCAAGGTTGATATCCTTTAGGATTGACTGATTTGATCTCCTTGGTGTCCAAGGGACTTTCAAGAGTCTTCTCCAACACCACAGTTTGAAAGCATTCTTTAGGGTTCAGCTCTTATATCCATACATGTTAAGTTCAGAAAACCATAGATTTGACCATAAAGACCTTGTTGGCAAAGTGATGTCTTTGGTTTTGAGTATGTTTTCTAGATTTGTCACATCTACTTCTGCTTCACTAACTACACTAAAGCCTTTGATTGTGTGGATCACAAAAAAAAAAAAAAAAAAACTGTGGAAAACTCTTCAAGAGATGGGAATACTAAACACCTTACCTGCCCCCAGAGAAATCTGTATGCAGGTCAACAAGCAACAGTTAGAAGCAGACATGGAACAACAGATGGTTCAAACCTGGGAAAGGAGTATGTCAAAACTGTATATTATCAACCTTCTCATTTAACTTATATGTAGAATACATCATGTGAAATGCAGAGCTGGATGAAGCACAAACTGGAATCAAGATTGTTGGGAAAAATGTCAATAAGCTCAATGTCAATAAGCTCAGATATGCAGATTACACTATAGCAGAAACCCTTTATGGCAGAAAGTGAAAAGGAACTAAAGAGCCTCTTGATGAAAGTAAAAGAAGAGTGAAAAAGCTGGTTTAAAATTCAGAATTCAAAAAACGAAGAACATGGCATCTGGTCCCATCACTTCATGACATATAGATTGGGAAAAAAATGGAACCAGTGTGAGTTATTTTGTTGAGCTACAAGATCAATGCAAATGGTGGCTGCATTGAAATTAAAAGATGATTGCTCCTTGGAAGGAAATCTGTGACCTAACTAGAGAACGTATTAAAAAGCAGAGACATTACTTTGCTGACATAGACCCATCTAGTTAAATCTATGGTCTTTCCAGTGAGAGTTGGACCATAAAGAAAGTTGAGCACTGAAGAATTGATGCTTTTGAGCTGTGGTCTTGGAGAAGACTCTTGAAAGTCCCTTGGACTGCAAGGTGATTCAAACAGTCAATCCTGAAGGAAATTAGTCCTGAATATTCATTAGAAGTACTGACGCTGAAACTGAAGTTCCAGTACTTGTATGTGAAGTATTGACTCTGGAAATGACTCTGATGCTGGGAAAGATTGAAAGCAGGAGAAGTGGATGACATAAGGTGAGATGGTTGGATGGCATTACTGACTCAATGTATATGAGTTTGAACGAGCTCCAGGAGATGGTGATGGACAGGGAAGCCTGGTGTGATGCAGTCCATGGGATCGCAAAGAGTTGGACTTGACTGAATGGTTGAACTGAATTATATTTGTCATAGCTTTTCTTCTGAGGAGCAAGCGTCTTTTGATTTCATGGCGGCAGTCACCATCTGCAGTGATTTTGGAGTATAGGAATATAAAGTCTAGTCACACTTCTCATTGTGTCCCCACCTATTTGCCATGAAGTTATGGGGCCAGATACCATGATCTTAGTTTTTTTGTTGCTGACATATAAGCCAGCTTTTTCACTCTCCTCTTTCACCTTTATCAAGACCCTCTTCAGTTCCTCTTTGCTTTCTGACATTAGGGTGTTGTCGTCTGCATATCTGAGGTTATTGATATTTCTCTTGGCAATCTTGATTGTCGCTTGTGATTCATCCAGTGTGGCATTTCTCATAATGTACTCTGCATATAATTTAAATAAGCAGGGGATAATATACATCCTTGACATACTCCTTCCCCAATTTTGAACAAGTTCATTGTTGCATGTCTGGTTCTAAGTGTTGCTTCTTGAACTGAATACAAGTTTCTCAGGAGGCAGGTAAGATGGCCTGTATTCCCATCTGTTGAAGAATTTCCAATATTTTGTTGTGATCGACACAGTCAAGGGCTTTAATATAGTCAATGAAGAAGTAGATGTTTTTCTAGAATTATTTTGCTTTTTCTATGATCCAACATATGTTGGCAATTTGATCTCTGGTTCTTTTGCCTTTTCATTGAACTCTCTATAACACAATATACAAGTAGAAAAAAGAAAGAAAGAAAAAAAAAAGAAAGCCCAGTGAGTCTATTTCAGGTCAAAATAAAATTAAGCTATATTGCAATAGAGAAGCCAGGATTGTCTCATATTATTTTCATTCCTTTGTTTCGATTTCGCAATAAATGATAAACTAGATAAATGGTGGTAAAACAAGTAGGAGACATTTCCCAGTGAATCTTTATCTGTCAAGAAGGTGTTGATTTTGACTGAGTTTGAGCTGACTTAGAATTTCTTGACACTAGGGTTTGGATCTTAATTCTGCCACTTGGGCAATGTGATCTTAGCTTTGCCATTAACATTTTCCATCAATAACTTGGCAATGACAGTGATTGACTCTTCAAAGATAAAATTAATGGCATCACTTGTCTAATTAATGTTTCACTGTTTTCCTGGAACCATATAGCAAAATTAAAACTTCTATGATGGCCTCTGAGGCCAAAACTATGTCCTAACAATGGTCGTTCCTCATCTGTGTGCTTTCCCCACCTACTATGTGCCAGGCAAATTGGCAACTTCTATTTCTTGACCAGTATCAGCTCTTTTTCTCATCTGTGTCCTTAAAAATGATTTCTCCTCTATCTAGAAATCCCTTCCCTACACTGTTGATAATTGTTGGCTTCTCATCATTTACTTTTGATCAAATCTTTCCAGGCAGGCTTTCCTGACCCATCTTTTTAAAGTGTTTTTTCTGTGGCCATGATTCTTTATCTTACACATTTGTGTTTCCTTGATAGATTCTCACACAGCTAACACTTTTTAATTTATTTCTCTACTATAATTTTATATTATATCAATTCCTCTGGACTCTTCTGAGCCATCAGGGAAGACAGCATGTCTATTTTGCACTATAAGCTGCTAGTACAGAGTCAATTCCTATTTGGGGGTGTAACTGAACACACATTGACGTGTTTATTGAACTCACAATTTCCTCAGAGACTGTTTTAAAGAATAAATGACTAAATTCATTTAAATAATTCTGCACACAATAGGTACTCAAAAACCACTATGCAGAAGTATCATGTGAGTGATGAGAGGAAGAACAGAAAGTGAGGCATGTTTACAGCAGTTAAGAATGTAGATTCAGGAGGAGCGAAAACTTCACCAAGTATTTATTGCCTTTGATTTCTTATTTGACCTCGGATCGTCACTCGGTTTTTCTGTGAATCTCATTATTCCCCAGGAATTGTGGTTTATAATAATAATAGTATTTTATGCAAAGGACTATTGACGGGTAAATGAGAAAGAAAATACATGTAAATTTCCTACTACAGGGACAGATATAGAATAAATGTTCAAGGAATCTTTATTTTTCTGTGATTTTATTATAACAGTAACAATAGAATTAGTGCTCTTAAACTTTTGTGCAGGACTTTTTTTATAGTTTATGATGTAATGTTTTCAGAACATATGGATTTTGGTATGAAAATAAAAATAAAATAAAAATGAAATATCCTAATGAGTTGAATATTTATACTAACAGGAACCATAAATTGAGACTAGATCAAAACAAAATTAAATATACAGAAAATTAATTCTAGAACTTGTTTTTTAAATTATTTTATTTTATCTTGCATTAGGTGGTATCTGGTCCCATTACATCATCTGGTGAATAGATGGGGAAATAATGTAAACAGTGAGAGACTTTACTTTCTGGGCTACAAAATCACTGAAGATGGTAACTGCAGCCATGAAATTAAAAGATACTTGCTCCTTGGAAGAAAAGCTATGATCAACCTAAACAGCATATTGTAAAGCAGAGACATTAATTTGCTGACAAGGGTCTGTCTAGTCAAAGCTATGGTTTTTCCATAAGTCATATATGGATGTGAGTTGGACTACAAAGAAAGCTGAGCGCTAAAGAATTGATGCTTTTGAACTGTGGTGTTGGAGAAGACTCTTGAGATTCCCATAGACTGCAAGGAGATCCAACCAGTCCCTCCTAAAGGAGTTCAGTCCTGGGTGTTCATTGGAAGGACTGATGCTGTAGCTGAGACTCCAGTATTGGAAAAGACACTGATGCTGGGAAAGACTGAAGGCCAGAAGAGAAGGGGATGAAGACAGAGGATGAGATGGTTGGATGGCATCACCGACTCAATGGACATGAGTTTGAACAAGCTCTTGGAGATGGTGATGGATATGGCGTGCTACAGTCCATGGCGTCATAAAGAGTTGGCTCAACTGAACTGAGGCCACATGGTAAAGCTTGTAGGATGAGTCTGAACCAATGGACTATCAGGGAAGTCTCTAGAACTTTTTTTATGTTACCAAATTTTTTCTTAAGTTTTTAAATGCAAAATTATACTCTATATAATTCTATAAAAATATATTCAATTATTTTTAACTATTATTTTCCAAAACTGCATTAATTTATTTTAATATAAAATTTTCACTGAAAAATGTAGATAAGTATTGTGTAGCATATTCAAAAAATAAAACATCATAAAAATTTAACTTTAGATGTAACCTCCTCCATCAGTGATGAATGATAATATGTGAAATTATTGTTTGTGGGTTTTTTGTTCTACTTAAAAATTATTTGAGTTCACTGAGTTTTTTGTTCTACTTAAAAATTATTTGAGTTCACTGAGTTTTTCTCTTGTCTACTCAGATATAACATAAAGTAACATTTAATATTTTTAGTACATAATTCTGTGAGTTTTGATATAATAATGGGAAGCTTATCCCCCTCAAATCTCCTGTGCTCCTTGGAAGCTAACCTTTCTCACATGGCAAGCCCTGTAATCAGGTTGTTACTTGTCCACATTGCTTTTCCTTTCTCAGAATATCATACACAAATAGAGTCATAGAGTCTTATTTCTTTCACTTTCATAATGTATATGAAATTCATCCATGTTGTGAGACAGATTTTGGTTTTTATACTGAATTTGCATCATCTAACTAGCTAAACTTATTTTTTAGTTATAATGGTGTTTTAGGATTCTTTCAGATTTTATGTAGCCAATCATTACACCTGAATATATATTTTACATATCTTTTTACAAACCATATATCTTTGATAAGTTTTTGCTTTCTTGAGAAGTGACAATTTCTGGGAAAAACACTTAGTCTTTCATATTATGCATGATGAATATTTTGTAGACATCATTTATCTGGCAGAGGTTAGATCTCTTTCTAGGATTAATTTACATTAAAGATATAAGCTATTTTACTGGAGATTTTATCTAAACACACACTTGAACCTCAGTATTTTCCACTTTGTACTGTGTCTGAGTTATCTCCATACTCTTGCATTTTCCTGTCCTACCTACTAAAATCACTTTATAGTTGGTCTTTATTAGCCTGGAAGAAAGGGGCAGACGAGGCTTCTTTGCTATTCTGATTAAGACTCAGCCTTAGAGAGATTGTCCATCTCTGGGTCTTGAGATTGGCGCCTAAGTGATCCTGCCACCATATATTCTCTTCTGTAACTGCCATTCTTCTCTTCCAGACAGGCACCATGAGAAACGCATCCTCACAGCACATTCAACATTTTCAGAAATGGATTAAGCATGAGTGTCAATTCTTCTTGTGCTTGGGACCCCAACAGCTTAGTTAATTCCTTAGCAATTTGTTAAAAATTTTAGAGGCATTCTTACTGACATCCAGATGTGTACATCCTCAATTTACACACACACACACACACACACACACACACACACACACACACACACACACACACATAGGAGGCTTTGGCATTAAATTTGCAAGAGACACAAGTTCAGTCCTAGAGTTAGGAAGATCCCTTAGAGTAGGAAATGGCAATTAACTCTGGTAATCTTGCCTGGAAAATTCCATGGACAGAGGAGCTTGGTGGGTCACAATCCATGGGGTCACAGAGTCAGATGGTAAAACAGACATGCTCGTCTTAAATGTTAGTTTAGCTTGTTGTCATGAGAGCATAGATGACAGATCCCAGTAAAGTTATGAATTTTCAGATTTTCTATTGTTGTTATTATAAGGATAGGAACATTGTTCTTGCCAGATATCTAGATCCTGTGGCGACAGTATTATTTTCTTCTTAAACTGTGTTTTTAGCCTTTACATTTAGATTTATGGTATATTTTGTTAAAAAAAAAAAAAAAAACACAAAAAACAGTTATATAAGCTGTGAGTTAGAAATTATTATTATATAAAAGAAGGTAAAGTTGTCTGTATAGTCTACTGTTGAAAGAAGTATCCTTTCCGTACTGCATTAGGTAGTACTTTTGTCAAAATCACTTGACCATACATGTGACCAGTCTAACTACAATTCTCTAACATGATCTATTGACACATATTTCTTTTGCTATGGTCAGTAAAATACTGTATTGATTAGCTTCAATATTTTGAGGTACTGTAATCAGGTAATGTAGGTAATGTATCAGGTAATGTAGATCTTTTAATTATTGGCTTTTAAAAACCTGTTAGCTAGACTAGGCTATTTAATTTTTATATAAACAGCAGAACCAGCTTGAAAATGTTTACAAAACTTTGTTGTGATATTTTTATTGGGATTACATTGAATCTACAGACCATTTAGAGAGAGTGAATATTTTAAAAATAATAAATCTGTGGTCAATCCTAAAAATAATAAATCATAATCACTCTCTACCTCTTCTTTTTCAGTCTTCTTTAGTTTCTTTCAGTGATGCTGTGCATAATTTGTCATTTTTTTTAAATTTACCCCTAAAAGTTCTAAATCTCTGATGTTAGTGAATACAAAATTTAAAGTATCAATTCCACATTTTTAGCCAGTGTAATGAAATTGAATTGGTTCTTGTATACTGACCATGTATCCTGCAAATGTTCTAAATGTAATACATTCAATATTTCTATTAACATTTCTATTAACATTTTTATGGATTTATTAGGGTTTTAAACCTGGATGATCATAGCTTGTTTACAGAAAAACAATTCAGTACCTTAGTTTCCCACTCATTTCTTCCTGCTTTATTTCACTGATTTAATTTTTTTCTAGATATTGAATAGAAATATTGAGAGGGGACATTTTTCCTGATACCCAATCATAGGAAGAAATCATCACATATGTAGACTCTTCAAAGTCTCTTAGAATAACGTGATTCTTATCTATCATTTTTTGTTTTATTGTTAATACGAGAATTAAGATCTTCAGTAAACTTGTTTTCAAATGCTTATATATTTTTTTACTTCTCTCTTAAAAAAAAAAATGTTTTCCTTTTTTTTTCCTTTCATTTTATATCCTAAAAAGAATTACAGGTGCTGATTCTTTTTGCACTTTATTTTATTGTATTTTCAGCTATCTTATTTCCATTTATATTATTTTCCTTTTCTCTCCTAAAATTCATAATGCCTTCACTTGTTATAGCTAATATCCTAGCAAAATATTTATTTATTATGGAAAGTACTTTACTTTACTAGTCTGTAACTATAAGAGGTTCAACTAAAATTACTGTTCTATTAACTATTTTCTCTCCCTTTTTTGACTTCTTTTCATGTCATACAATCTTTTTACTTTTCAAGGCAATTTCTTTTAAGAAAAAATATAACCAAATACTGTTTGTAATACTGTTTTCTTTCTTTATTCCTATAATTTTTTAAAGTATTTCTTTCTTCTTCTTCTTCTTTTTTTTTTTTTTTTTCAATGAGTGCAAGCCCTTCTTTTGTCACTGGTTTATAGGCCAAGTTTCTAATCCTATTGGTTACACTGGATTGATTTGAGTTTGTCTAGGCCATGTTTAGCTTTAATTCAGATATAATTAGTCAAACTGTCAAATTTTAGAGCTATTACCTTTTTATAGGTTTTGCAGTATTTAAGCTGAGACAGAGTCCACATCTGATTTATCTCTAGTTTTTCATCCCCTCCTTTACTTGTTTTTAATGTTAAAACTTTGGGTTGAGGACAAAAATTGAAAAATTTGGAGTTTAAGGATTCTTTTTTTTTTTTTTTTGCATACAACTTTTTCAGATTCCAATATGCCCCAGCAACCTATCCTGCCATCTATTATTTGGATGTATTTTTCTCAAGCTTTCAAAATAATTTCAACCTTACCTGTGTAATTCTCCACCCTCTCCTGTCATTCAGCCATGTCCTACTCTTTTTGATCCTATGGACTGTGGCCTGCCAGGCTCCTCTATCCATAGGATTCTCCAGGCAAGAATACTGGGATGGGTTGCTGTTTCCTACTCCAGGGGATCTTCCCAATCCAGAGATCAAACCTGCATCTTTTAAGTCTCCTGCATTGCCAACTGGGTTCTTACCACTAGTGCCACGTGGGAAGAACCCTCTGCTATTAAGATGAGCTAATTACCTCATAAATGGAAATTGTCATGGGTTTCTGCTGCCTACCTAAGGCTGGTTTATTCTTTGAACTTCAGTTTATCTGAATTTTCTAATACTCTCAGTTTTTCTTTATATTAACTTCTCTGAATTTTTCTTTCAATACTATATGTATTTTAAATAGTGAAACCATATGTATCTTGCTCACTGTTAGTCCCATAACACATAGCAGAGTGGTTATAAATTATTTATATTCACAAATAGCATTATAAAAGCTTGGTTACAAAAAAAAAATGTGCATTTAGTTATATCAAGCAATAAAGAAGATTTTCACTTAAGACCAGTGGAATAAATATTGTATAAATAGCAATCAAATAATTAGCCACCAAAAAAGAAAACTATGAAATGTTTAACTGGATTACAATATTAATTTAAAAAAAAAAAGAAAACTCATGACTGTTTAGGATAGTGAACTTAATAAATGTAGTGTGTGATCTGACTGCCCTACTGACCAGTGGTTCCCTGTCAGCTTTCTCCCTCTCATCAGGCCTCCTGATTCCCTGAGACACAACAATAATGAAATTAGACCAATTAATAAACCTGCAATATCCTCTAAGTATTTAAGATCAGAGGTCTCGCTTAAATCAAAAGTTAGAAATGATTAAGCTTAGTAATAAAAGCCTAACCCAGAGCAGGGCCCGAGTCTCTCCAATACTGGGAAGGCAGGCAAAGGTGAAGAAACTGCAGAAGAAAAGCTTGAAGTAACAGAGGTTGGTTCATGAGGTTTAAGAAAAGCGCAGGGTAAAACAGTAAGTAAATGGTTATGTAGAACCTGCAGCAACTTATCCAGATGATCTAGCTGATAGAATTAATGAAGGTAGCTGCACTTAATGATAATTCTTTATGTAGATGAAGGAGCCTCATGTTGAAAAAGCATGCCATCTAGGACTTTCATCTCTAGAGAGGACAAGTCAATGCCTGACTTCAAAACTTGAAGTAAAGTCACTCAGTCGTGTCCGACTCTTTGTGACCCCGTGGACTGCAGCCCACCAGGCTCTTCAATCCATGGGATTCTCCAGACAAGAATGCTGGAGTAGGTTGCCATTTCCTGCTCAAGGGGATTTTCCCGACCCAGGGATTGAACCCGGGTCTCCCGCATTGGAGGCAGACGCTTTAACCTCTGAGCCACCAGGGAAGCCTAGGTTGAATCTCTGGTAAGGGGCTATTGTATCTGGTGATTTCAAGTTACAGCCAATGACCATTCACCGTCTGAAAATCCTAGGGCCCTTGAGAAGTATGCTAAATCTACTTTGCCTATTCTCTGTTAATATAACAACAAACCTGTTTGACAGCACATCTGTTCACAATATGGTTTACTGAATATTTTAAACCTGATGCGAACAACTGATCAGACAAAAAGCTTCAAAATAGTATTGCTCATTGACAATGTACCGAGTTATCCAAGAGCTCTGGTGGAGATGAACAATGAGTTTAGTGTTGTTCATATGCCTGTTCACGAAGCATCATTCTCTAGCCCATGGGTCAAGAGTCATTTTGACTTTAAAGTCTTATAATTTGAGAAATACATTCTGTAAGGCTATACCTGGAAGAATGTGAGTCCTCTGATGGATCTGGGCAAAGTCAATTGAAAAATTTTATGGAAAGAATTCACTATTGTAGATGCCATTAAGAATATTCATAGTTGATGGAAAGAGATCAAAATGCAGCATTAACAGGAGTTTGGAATATGTTTATCTCTAACCATCATGGATGACTTGAAAGACTTCAAGACTTCACTGGAGGAAATAACTGCAGATATGCTAGAAACATTAAGAGAAGCTGTGTGAGAAATGGAGCCTGAACATGATAATAAATTACTGAAATATCATGATAAGACTTTAATGGATGAGGAGTTGCTTCTCATGGGTGAGTAAAAACAGTGGTTTCTTGAGAGAATCTACTCCTGGTGAAAATGCCATTGAAATGATTGAAATGACAGTGGAGGATTTAGTGTATTACATAAACTTACTTGATAAAGCAGTAGCAGATTCTGAGAAGATTGATTCCAATTTTCAAAGAAGTTCTACCGTGGGTAAAATATTATCAAATAGCATGTTGCTACAGGGAAATTTTTATTTCATGAAGGGAAGAATAAGTTGCTACAACAAACTTCATTGTTGTCTTATTTTTTAAAAAATTGCCACAGCCACCCTAACCTTCAGCAACCTCAGTTTCTCAGCAGCCATCAACATCCAGGCAAGAACCACCCCATCAGCAAAAAGATTAAGACTAACTGAAGGTTAAGATCATGGTTAGCATTTCTCAGCAATAAAATATTTTTCAATTAAAACTATGAAAATTGATTTTTTAGATGTAATGGTATTTTACACACTTAATAGTCTAAAGTGAAAGTGAAAGTCTCTCAGTTGTGTCCGACTCTTTGTGACACCATGGACTATACCGTCCATGGAGTTATTTGGTCCTGAATACTAGAGTGGTTAACCTTTCCCTTTTCCAGGGTATCCTCCCAACCCAGGGATCAAACCCCAGTTCCCCACATTGAAAGCAAATTCTTTACAAGCTGAGCCAAACTTAAAGTATAGTGGAAATAACATACACACACTTGAAAACTAAAAAAATCTGTGTTATTTGTTTTATTGTGATATTTACCTCTTTGTGGTCATCTGTAACTACACCCACAACATCTCAGAAGTATGTGTGACTATAAAACAAAAGTCAGTTTCTGAACCTGCTTGATGTAATCACTGGATCCCAAATCACCATTTCCCTCTCTGCTGCCCATTCTAGGTAATCTCTATACTTCACTTGTTAGTCATTGAAACTCTCTAATTAAGTGACTATTAAAGTCTGTTGTTACTTATTCCTAGACTGCTGCTTAATGGTTGCTAGCTCATTGGAAAGAAGGATAGCAAAGAAATGTGTTCATTTGTATATGTTTTAAATATATTAAATAAAGTGAAATAAGCAATCAATTAGCAAAGGAGAGAAAGAAAAGGAGAAAAAAAAGAATGTAAATCCTGCAATTTGATATTGATGTTTAGAAAAAGTATGTAAAGGAAAAATAAGATATTGCTCATGGAAAGTGGTTTACACTACATGATCACTCAATACTTTAATTCATTAGCAATCACACTGCATTCATAACCAGTTATGATAGTAGTAATGAACATGAATCATTATAAAAACTCAGAAGAAGCAAATGCTTTTTCAAATTATAAACTCAGTACATAGCATTAACTTCCTAAAATATGAACAGTAAGAAGTTTGGATGCCAAACTTTTCAATTAGCTGGAGGTCTATCCTCTTAAGAATATATATTTTTAGTTTTCAAAAAAAGTTATATCTGTCTTCTTAATTTCAATTAAATACTATCAGTTTTCTCCATTTTATAAAACTAGACTACATTACAAAATAGTTGTTCAAATTATAAACTCAGTACATACTACCAACTTCCTGAAATGGGAACAAGTAAGAAGTTTTCATGCCAAAACTCTCTATTAGCTATGAGGTGTATCCTATTAAGAACTTTTAGTATTCATTTCCAATAAAGTTATATTTGTATTCTTAATTTCAATCAAATATTATTGATTTCCTCCATTTTTTGAAACTAGAATACATCATAAAATACTGAAAACATTTATTTCATAAGATAGTATGCACTTCCATTAGAGGCAAAACATCACAAGTATAAACATAATCATATCATCTTTATTTTTTTAAGAGATAAGCATTTTTAGGATAAAATCTATGAAGAATTTTCAAATACTGAAGAAGAGAATGACTACCCACTCAGTATTCTTGCCTGGAGAATTCGATGGATGAAGGAGCCTGGCAGGCTACAGTCCATGGGGTTGCAAAAAATCGGACATGACTGAATGACCAACACACATAGCATACATAAGCATAAATGTCCATACATTGTGAAAACTATTCTGAATAATCATTTATCTCTTTAGTCTTTAAAAAGAACACAATCTGATTATTATCCCATCCGCTTCTTTTCTTATTTTTATTAATTGATGCTACTAAAACTATAATAATGATTTATCGTCCTTATTTTAGGTCTATATGATGTGTCTACATTTTTTTCTCTTTGAGAATATACAAACCAAGAAGTTTCACAGAAATTTCTGAGTAACTGAGATCAGATGAATAGGAATGTAATAATAACTAAAAAAACACCAAAAAGTCATATACTTGAAATGCCATATTCCATTGATATCACTGACTTGTTTCTCTAGTATTAGCAAAATATTCAGGAGCTCTGAACCTGTTTCTTCACATGAAAATGTGGGATTACCAAGTAATCTTTGATATAAATTCTGTTTGTAGACATGATTATACGTTTTACCATGTATAAGGTATGACTTTGATCAGAAGTAAAAGAGCATTATAACTTTAGCAACTTTCAATTAATTTTCTTGTTTGAATGACACTTGATTTTATTTTTATTTTTTTATTTTTTTTTTTTTTTTTTTTTGAAGCAGTGAGAGACTTTATTTTGAGGGGCTCCAAAATCCCTGCAGATGGTGATTGCAGCCCTGAAATTAAAAGATGCTTGCTCCTTGGAAGAAAAGTAATGAGCAACCTAGACAACATATTAAAAAGCAGAGACATTACTTTGCTAACAAAAGTCCGTCTAGTCAAGGCTATGGTTTTTCCAGTAGCCATGTGTGGATGTGAGTTGGCTTTAAAGAAAGCTGAGTGACAAAGAATTGATGCTTTTGAGCTGTGGTGTTGGAAAAGACTTTTGAGAGTCCCTTGGACTGCAAGGAGGCCAACCAGTCCATCCTAATGGACTGAATATTCATTGGAAGGACTGATGTTGAAGCTGAAACTCCAATACTTTGGCCACCTGATGTGAAGAACTGACTCATTTGAAAAGACCCTGATGCTGGGAAAGATTGAGGGCAGGACGGGAAGGGGAAGACAGAGAGTGGATGGCATCACTGACTCATTGGACATGAGTTTAAGTAAGCTCTGAGAGTTGATGATGGACAGGGAGACCTGGTGTTCAGCAGTCCATGGGGTCACAAAGAGTTGGACATGACTGAGTGACTGAACTGAACTGATTCTGATTGGTGTTAGATGATGCCTCATTGTAATTTTGCTTTACATTTCTCTAATAGCCATTTTGAGCATCTTTCATGTGTTTATTGGCCATCTGTATCTCTTCTTTGGAGAAATACCTGTTTAGGTCTTCTGCCCATTTTTTGTTTGGGTTGTTTATTTTTCTGATATTAAGCTGTCATGAGCTGCTTTTATGTTTTAGAAATTAATCCTTTATCAGTTGCTTCATTTGCAGTTATTTTAAAAATAAGAAAAATAAAAACAAGTTTTTTTATTAAAATGAATAATATCAATAGTCAATAAATTATTTATAATTCTATTATATTTTTACCTTGATAGATCTTTTCTTAAATATGTAAAACTTGTTAGCAAAAGAAGTTATTTAAAATGATACATTTTAATTTATAATTTTGTAAATTGGTAATCATACAGTCCATTAAGAATCCCACTAATTTACTATGATGAATGATATGACAAGTTACTACAACATTTGACATTAATTTACTTCTTTATAAAAATATGACAACAATTTGAGAATATGTTAGATTATGTTATTTCTTGAATACTCTTTTATAATGAGAGATGCATATGTTAGGGGAGTGTAATTTCCTTGATTCTGTCTCGTCATAACAAAAATTTGTAATGATGGACGTTAAAGCCCTCCGTGCATCACAGCTCTTGGACAGTCCATGTTATAGCTCTCGGACAGATTAGTTTAACTTAGAAAATAAAGGAAAATACATCCCTGAGGCATGAGGGTAGCCGACCCAAAAGACATGAAGGAGAGAGAGAGAGAGAGAGAGAGAGAGAGACCGTGCACGCTCATGAGAGAGAGACTCCATGGCCCTTTGGCTCCTCTTCTTATATGTATTTTTTCCTCTCTCTGGGCCTGCCTATGTAATTTGGGCTAGTCAGGAGTGCTGTTTGTTCTACCTGAGATCCTCACTCCGTTTCTCAGACCTTCCTTTGTTCAATTTTTGCAGGCTTTTCCCTTCCTTGTCTTTTAGCCACTGCCATTCTGGGCTCCTTTTTCCTATTCTAACTACCTAACACATATTTCAAGTTAATATAATTATTAAACATTAGAAATATAAGTTCAATTAGTAAGAGCTATGGTTTTTTAAGCAGTTATATATACATGTTAGAATTAGACCATAAAAAAAGCTGAGTGCTGAAGAAATGATGCTTTTGAATAGTGATGTTGAAGAAGACTCTCGAGAGTCCCTTAGACTGCAAGGAGATCAAACCAGTCAATCCTAAAGTAAATCAGTCCTGAATATTCATTGGGAGGACTGAACGTGAAAGTAAGAACTGACTCATTGGTAAAGACCTTGATGCTGGAAAAGATTGAAAACAGGAGGAGAAGGGGACGACAGAGGATGAGATGGTTGAATGGCATCACTGACTTGATGGACATGAGTCTGAGCAAGCTCTGGGAGTTGGTGATGCACAGGGAAGCCTGGTGTACTGAAGTCCATGGGGTCACAAAGAGTTGTACACTACTCTAAAACTGAATTGAACTGAACTGAACTGATTAAGTGTAATGCTATACCCTAAATACATTTGGCACCTATTGGATAAAAATGGAAGTAGAACTTTATATATTTAATATTATATCTAGTGTGATGCTAGTGATAATTCTATGAAATTACCATTAGAATCCTCCTCTTCTAGAAGAAAGTAATATGCAATTAACAGAAATTAAGTTTTAAAGTTATATAGCTAGAAATTTCACAGCAGAACTATGAACCCAAGTCTGCATTATTTTACCATGTGAACTCGCATCTAAAGTTCCTCCAAGAGTCACAAGAATGTAGGAAAGTTAAAATGGTAAAAATTCTCTATTTTAAAGTTGAGAAGTCTGGCTGTGGCCAACAGATGCCAAAGGGTTTGCTCAAGGTCACACAATGAGTAATTGCAATATTTAAAGAAAGATGGTTACTAATTTTAAGCAACCCATTAGCTATTTCATCTACATACTGTCTCTTTTATTGTATTTATTCATACTGATTATATCATTAATCAGACTGATAAAAGAAAGCAATAGCAATAATTCAAGCCAAAGTTATATAAAGGCATTTTTGAAATCATGAAGAAATCATAAATCATAAAGAAAAGTTACATTCTAAGAAATCGATGTAGTCAGATATGCTATGTACTTGTTACTTTGGTTGTTTCAACAACTTAATCTTATAAAATGGCCAAGTCCAAAATATTATTAAGTGAAAATACTCTTTCAATAGTCTCTGCTATTGCTAATTATTATAGCAAATCTAGTAAGCTGTCATTAGTTTAGGATTTTGATTGGGATATAATCACAATAAACCGTGCCCCATTGTTCCCGTTCTCTCCTTATATCTTGTCTTTAAAAAAAAAAAAAATTTACCCTATAGCCCCTATTTACAGTCAACTACAGTTAACTTTTTTTTCAAATCTTATTTCTCACCATGATTATTTCCAAAGAGAAAGCTCAAGTCTCTTCCTTTTTAAAATTGCAATCCTTATATATTACAGTTAAAAATGTATCTTTCTTTTATTTTAAATTTTCAGCCCTTTAGACTTTCCTTCCTATACTGGCATCAAAACCTTCTTAATCATTGTATTGGATATGTTTCTGTTAGGAACAATAACCAATTTGGGTAGAAAAGAGCTTTTTACTTGACATTAGTTTGCATACTGCATAATGGGAAGGATGGAAACAATTATTGACAAAATTTTTAAAACTTCCCTCTGCTCCCTCAATCACACTGCCTCTGCGAAGATTACAAAAGCTGCTCATTATTGCATGAAAAAATAGTAAACTTGGCCATGTTGGCTCAGCAAAGAAATATGAATATTATCACCACTGATACACAAAAGTAGCAACAGCCTGAAGCCAGGAACCACACCACTGCATCGCTCCTGTGAATACGAGCAAAATATTCCATGCACTAATTCCAGTTTTGCATATCAATAATGTCCTTTAGCTGTGTACACTTAGCCATGCTTAGTTGCTTAGTCTTGTCACAACTCTTTGTAACCCCGTGTACTACAGCCTGCCAGGCTCCTTTGTCCTTGCTTATTCTCTAGGCAAGAATACTGGAGTGGGTTGGCCCTTCTCCAAGGGATCTTCAAAACCCAAGGGTCAAATCCAGATCTCCCACAATGCAGGCAGATTCTTTACCAGCTGAGCCACGAAGGAAGCCCAGTACCTAAGTCATATTCATAATTTTAACGGCAGGGAGCTTGGATATGCAGTTTATAGTTTTCTAGGAGCTATTGTGGGAAAAAGACACTGGTAAGAATTTCAAAGGAAAGTTGAGTAAGTCACTTCATAACATCCATCAGCGTTCTCTATTTTTCAGTTCTAGAGTAATTTCTGATAGCTTCCTCCACCCCCTTGTTATCCCTCTTTGTCATACAAGGTACTAACTCCTACACATTATTCTTTTATCACATTTCACATATCTGACCTTTTCTTCCATTTCTACTAAGTCCTCATAAGTCTTTTTGAACTGATTTCCATACTATTTTAAGCATACTTATAAGTCTTTCATCATCTAGGATTTTCTCTATGTAATATTTTCCCTAACATGCCCCAAAATAATCTGTAATGATTGTTCATTTTCAAATAAATCTAACTCTGAGAACTACACCTCTATCATCATCAAGTTCTAGTATTATTTCTGGGTTGCAGTGAAGTATATAAACGTAACTGTTGGAGTCCCCCAAATACCTAACACACTTCTTCCTTAAGCCTGAGGAATTACAGAATTAAGCATTGTTCTCTTTGGTTTAATTAACTACACCTATAAGAAACCAGCCCTGGGATTTCTGTGGAAGGAATGATGCTAAAGCTGAAACTCCAGTACTTTGGCAGCCTCATGCGAAGAGTTGACTCTTTGGAAAAGACTCTGATGCTGGGAGGGATTGGGGGCAGGAGGAGAAGGGGACGACAGAGGATGAGATGGCTGGATGGCATCACGGACTCGATGGACATGAGTCTGAGTGAACTCCGGGAGTTGGTGATGGACAAGGAAGCCTGGTGTGCTGCGGTTCATGGGGTCACGACTGAGTGACTGAACTGAACTGAATTGATGAGAATTCTAAAAAATTGGATCATGATAAAAGATTAAGAAGATGTGGTGTATATACACAATGGAATACTACTCAGCCATAAAAATAATGAAATAATGCCATTTGCAGCAACGTGGATAGACCTACAGATAACCATAGTTAATCAGAAGGAAAAAAGACAAATACCATAAGACATAGCTTATATGTACATTCTGAAACATGTAACTGATGAATTTATTTATGAAACAGAAACAAACTCACAGACTTAGGAAACAAACATGGTAAAAGGGGATGGAGAAGGTATTACTTATGAATTTAGGATTAACATACACACACTACTATATATAAAATAATCAACAAATTCCTACTTTGCAGGAAAATATATTCACTATCCTGTAATAAGCCACAGTGGAAAATGTGAAAAAGGATATATAATATACATAATTGAATCACTTTCCTTTACACCAGAAACTAACACAGCATTGTAGATCAACTATACCTAAATATATATATTTTTAAGTATCATAAATTTAACCTTTTACACATTTATTTCTTTATATATGACATACTCAAAGTATGCCCAAAATGTCTATGGAGAAGAGTATAGATATACAACACTGATAATCTCAGAATATTTTCCTGAAATATGACAGCAGTATCTTAAATTATGAAATTCATATATGCCCATTAAATTTAGTTACTTCTGCTTAAAGAATGTTATGTCATTATGCTTTTTCCCTTTATAAATTTTATTAAAAGACAATTTCACTAATACATAAACCTGGACATAATAATATGCTTTTTCTTTAAATTTTAAGAAATTTATAGCAATTACACTGTACTAAGCAGACTTTTGTCTTATTCTCATTTCGCTCAGAAATCACTAACACACCTGCTTTGATGGTTTCCTATTACAAATGTTTTACACTCATAATTTTAGTGTCTTCAAATGGGCTTCATTAGAGTTCATTTTTCATTTCCTTTTGTAATCAATGGATTGTGGTGTGTGTCTCAAATTAGTCCACCACTTAGTCAAAGATTTTGATTTTCACAATAATGCCTTGTGGAATAAACTTACCAAGATCCAGGTATTGGCCAATCCAGTTCCCAACAAGGGTCCTCTTTCTGCCTGGCAGACAGCTGCCTCTTCAGTGTGTCTTCTCGTGGCTGTGACCTTACATTTGAAAGTCATGGTCTCTCCTCTTCTTATGCAGATCCTAGTCTCACTACGAGAGCCTCATATCCATGACCAAATTACATGCCAAAACCTCACCTCAAAACACTATTACCTTTGTGGTTAGGGCATCACAACATTGATTTTAGGGGGACACAGACATTCAATCTAAAACACCCCCCCCATGTAGACTTTTGCTGGATGTGGAAGCTTCATTCATGCTTGTTAGAGAGTACTGAAATAAAGGAGAGGATGGTTTGTACAGATCCTCACATCTCACTGATATTAATAAAAGTACAACTTTGGTGCACACTCTTCTGCCTTCAGAATGGCTGTTGGTATCACTGCTATGCTTCACTTCACTGCTCTGTTCCATGTTCTTCCCCAAGGAGTCCACTCTTCCCACTCAAATTACCCATTCTTTTACAGCTGCTGAATTCCACTGACTCTGCTCTTTCTGTGTTTTTTTTTTTTTTTCTTTTTGATCTATATTGGATTTTGTCACATCTTACATTTTTTATTTTTATCAACTGAATTTCTGCTTTATTTTCATTTTGAAAACCTATTTTGATACTATTTCTATCTTAAATCCATTGTAGAGGATCCATGGAAATATACTTATCTACAATAATTTCACTATCGTGCAAACCACTAAAAACTTATGAGTCAAATATAATCTTCTTTAAGAAGTTTATCAGATTGTGTCAAAATCTAACATCAAATTAACAATTTATATATAGTGATCAGTAACTCCTTTGGTTAAATGTAGACTCTGGGAGCACAAGACACATCCACCTATATCAAGCTAGATGGTGCTCTACTAACTAAGAGATTTTCTAGAAAAAAATCTAACTAGAGAAAAACTAAATGATAGAGAGTCTGAAACTAAAATGGAGAAAACATTAAATTTGCCAAAACTCAGGGCTACATTGGTGAAGAACATAGATGCCAATAAAGGAAACAAAAAATGTGAGAAAATAATGAGTGTGGTACATTCAAAATATATAGTTGCATGGTTATGAGTGTCAGGGCATGTGACTAAAAATTTAGGCAAAAATTGAACATTGAAGGTACTTACATGTGATTCTTACATGTTTGTATTTATAGAAAATTTAAGTACAACATTTTTAATATCTTTATCTTGGGGAAAACAGGGATGACATGATCTTATTTGTGGAGTTGTCAGACAGATAAAGCTTAAAATAAATGTCTGTCATATCGAAAGAGACAGGTCCAATGGCTATTTGAATTTTGGCTCTATGACTGAGATCTGGGCTAAGGGATTACGTTTACTATCCATTAGCATATGTGTTCTTTTGAAGTTACAGCTATCTATAAAACTTCACTGGAAAACATACTGAGAAAGAAAAAAAAAAAACTGAAAGCATAAACTTTAGGGAAACATTGTCTCATAGTCCAAGAATTTACTCACACTTTTATGTAATCACTAATTTTATTTTTGACACCACAAATAGAATGCATCCTTTTTTTCAAGACATTTCCTTTAAAATATTTTCCTATAAATCTCTTTTCTAGAAAAAAATGTCAAACTATGTCTTTCCTTATAAAATCCTACCTTTGCTCTTGCCAGAAAATTTTTTCATTATGTCATCATCTTTGGTTTCTGATTTGTAGACCATTTCTAAATGTATCAGATCAGTCCTTACTGTTCTAATGCAGAAAATTTTATTTCCTGTTCTAATTACTAATTAAATTCTGATTCTCCAGTCTATAGAGCAAGTAGATGATAAGTAGTGGAAAACTCAGAGAGAGTTTATTTGTATTTCAAGATGTTTGAGTTTCTTTTTGGTAATTTCCCCTAGACTCTTTTTGAAGTCTAAGATCTATAGAATAAGTGCATTTTTAGACCATTGTTTATATTTTGCTTTGTCAATTGCTCAATTTTACTAGGTTAATGTTGCCCTTTATCCACAATCCTGAAGTTTTCAAATATACATCATTAATATTACTTGGGATTCCACCAAAGTAATTACAGTTCCTTGAAAAATAAAGTTAAATTTAAAATTATTTGGGCAAGTGTTGCCCAGACATATTACAATAACATAAACCAGTTTTGAAATACATGTATAATCCATGAATATGAACAAAGTTTAGTTAAAAGTTAATATAGATTTGCATGCAAGATATACTTCTCAATCAACATATAAAGCGTCCAATTTAACAGCTTTACAAAACTTTTACAAACGGAGGAAAAACAACGACTAGAAAGATCAAAATGCTTCATTATAAGACATTGTCCTATTTTATTATACATGTTAAAACCTACCATATTAAAATTATCTTGCTTCTTTGAAAAAGATCTAGTGATTAGTATTCATGTTTAAATTCCAAGTGCACATTATTGCATTACTTGAGGAACAGATTTGAAATGCAAAATGGTAGTTTGTTGGAAATGATGAAATGAGACAGGTACTTGTATTTTTATTTACCAATATGGCTTTGTATGTCATGCAATAAACTACATAACACATTTATTTTTCCATTTTGTCAAGAGTATTTTCAACGTTTTTATGTGACTGCTAGTAATATTCTAGAAACCAGTGTAATTAATTTTGGTATATCTGCTTATCTTTATAGTGAGAATTAGCTATAATTAATATTGAAAATTTCCATGCCCCTTCCAGTTATGGTTGCAAACAATTTAGAATGTATGCATGGTCAATAACCATTGACAAAGATCTTGGAATAATCAGAAGAAATACTATATGCTCCCTACTTAAGAATAATTTGTTCTATTAGAAGAGAAAAAATCTGGAAACAAATAATCAGTGTTCTACAATGCCATCATCATAGTGTTATGAAAACCCAAAGAAGGAAGATATTCTGCCTTGATCAGAAGGTGGGAGGGGTCATTGAGGTGGGATTTATAAGGAGAAATACTTTAATTTAGTTATAAAGATGAGTAGTAGGAATTTTCTTTGAGTGAAGAAAGGGGAGAACATTAGACAAAGAGGTGAACATTGATTCTTACTCAAATCAAAACAAGGAGGGAGGAGGGAGGGGGCTGCAGGATGGGGAACATGTGTATACCTGTGGCAGACTCATGTCGATGCATGGCGAAACAAATAAAATATTGTAAAGTAGTTAACGTCTAATTAAAATACATTTATATTTGAAAAAAGGGACAGAAACAAATTTTGTGAAAACCCACCCAATAAGCCTTATATTTCTGCTTTTTTGACTATGCCAAAGCCTTTGACTGTGTGGATCACAATAAATTGTGGAAAATTCTGAAAGAGATGGGAATACCAGACCACCTGACCTGCCTCTTGAGAAACCTGTATGCAGGTCAGGAAGCAACAGTTAGAACTGGACATTGAACAACAGATTGGTTCCAAATAGGAAAAGGAGTACGTCAAGGCTGTATATTGTCACCCTGCTTCTTTAACTTATATGAAGAGTACATCATGAGAAACGCTGGGCTGCAAGAAGCACAAGCTGGAATCAAGATTGCTGGGAGAAATATCAATAACCTCAGATCTGCAGATGACACCACCCTTATGGAAGAAAGTGAAGAGGAACTAAAAAGCCTCTTGATGAAAGTGAAAGAGGAGAGTGAAAAAGTTGGCTTAAAGCCCAACATTCAGAAAACGAACATTATGGCATCCGGTCCCATCACTTCATGGGAAATAAATGGGGAAACAGTAGAAACAGTGTCAGACTTTATTTTTCTGGGCTCCAAAATCACTGCAGATGGTGGCTGCAACCATGAAATTAAAAGACGCTTACTCCTTGGAAGAAAAGTTATGACCAACATAGATAATATATTGAAAAGCAGATACCTTACTTTGCAGACTAAGGTCCATCTAGTTAAGGCTATGGTTTTTCCAGTGGTCATGTATGGATGTGAGAGTTTGACTATAAAGAAAGCTGAGCACCGAAGAATTATTGCTTTTGAACTGTGGTGTTGGAGAAGACTCTTGAGGGCCCCTTGGGCTACAAGGAGATCCAACCAGTCCATTATGAAGGAGATCAGCCCTGGGATTTCTTTTGGAAGGAATGATGCTAAAGTTGAAACTCCAGTACTTTGGCCACCTCATGCGAAGAGTTGACTCATTGGAAAAGACTGGGAGGGATGATGCTGGGAGGGATTGGGGGAAGGAGGAGAAGGGAATGACAGAGGATGAGATGGCTGGATGGCGTCACTGACTTGATGGACATGAGTCTGAGTGAACTCCATGAGATGGTGATGGACAGGGAGGCCTGGCGTCCTGCAATTCATGGGGTCCCAAAGAGTTGGACATAACTGAGTGACTGAACTGAACTGAACTGAAGCCTTATATTTCACCCATTTCTTCAACATAATAAAAACAAATCTAGATGGAGGTGCTTCATCTACACAATTACTTTCACTTTCTAAAAGAAGAAAAAGGGAACAAAAAATGGAGGGGAGTTAGAGAGAGAAGGAAGAAAAGAATAAAGAGAAGAAAGTAATCACATTCTGATTCTTTCTATGAATTGGAATTATTGTTGGGGCTTTATAAAAACTGTCTGAAATGATCTTTCCACACTGATCACCTCAGTGATGGAAGTCAATTTAAGATGGTAAAACCAACTTCTCTGATTTTGAAACCAATGCTCCTAATTACTTTGTGTGGTGTGTGTGAGTATGTGTGCATCAACAAAGGTCACTTTGTTAGAGGAAACACTGAAACTGCTCACTTTGATAGCAGTCATTTGTATATTTTATGACAGGGGATCCTGGTAAGAAACATCAAACTAACAAGCCACCATCAACTGTAAGTATTCAGGAAAAGTCAAAGGAAGAGAGGAGATCCAATCCATATGTCCTATGAACTTACCAGAATCTTTCTTCTGGAATCATTGATTGAGGGATGCATGCATATAGGCAAGGCCTCAGAGTTAGAATGATCGCCCAGAGACAACCTGGAAGGTAACCTCATCACCATAAACCCCAAGACTGCTAGCCACCTGACAAAGGAGTCCCCCTTGGTTTCCTTATCCTGCTGCTTTCTGCCCAGGCATCCCTTCCCAATAAAGTCACTTGTTCTGTCAGAACAATACATTGCTAAGTGTTAGACAAAAGCCCACTCTTGGGGCCTGCAAGGGACTCCCCTTCTTACAACAACTTTATTATATTTGTTATGTGTACATTCAGATATTATGAATCCAAGAAGTGGTGTGTGTGTGTGTGTGTGTGTGTGTGTGTGTGTGTTCATACACATGAGCACGAACCTGAGCTAAGTTTATGGCAAAAAGAGTTTTAGGTAAACTATTTTGCCTAAAATTGGAGTTTGTGTGTGTGTTGTAGCTGTCATGTCCGACTCATTGTGAACACGTGGACTCTATCCATCCAGACTCCTCTGTCCATGTGATTCTCTAGGCAAGAATTTTGGAGTGGGTTGCCAGTTCCTTCTCTGAAATTGGAGTGACTCCAGCTTATACATTCTTTTGTGATTTTCTAGGAACAGGGAGCTGAGTGTCATACTACCAGCAAAAGACAGAGCAAAAAAAAGGTTTTAAAAATGATGAGGGTATTCCAGGATAACAGACATAAAAGTAATCCCAATTTCCACTAAATTTCTGTAATAATTTATAATTTCTGTAATAATAATTTCTGTAAAATTATTATAAACACACATTAGAATGTAAAATTGTCGACTATTTCCTTTTTAAAGTTCATAATTCTAATTATAATAGATATATTATTTTAGTAGTAGGAATATTAAAATATGAATAATGCAGTTGTGATCTAAACATTAACCAGAAGTCTTCCAGAAATAAAAGGAGGCATTCATACTTTATATTTACTATTTACTATATTTAATATATTTACTATTTAATATTTACTATTAATAATAGCCATCATATTTTATTCCTTGAACAGTCCAAATTGGTTTTTCCTTTATTCTTGAAAAATAAATTAAAAATAAAATCAGAAATTTCAAATGTTCAATATAAAAGGGCATAGGGAAATATACATAGCATGTAATTAATTATAAAATCTGAAAACCAAAATAAATTATGTTATATAATCTTCCTTGCCTTCTATTACAATGGAAATGTAACCCTGCTTTTACAAAAAAGACAAACCTTCATACTTGTGTCCTGGATCCACTTGATGGTACATCCAAAGGAAAGTTTTCCTCTAGCTACCCCCCTTTTCAACTGTATTATTGACTCCTTTCTTCAGATTAATTTCCATCAGCGTTGAAACGTACAAGAAAAATCTTGACAAGATTTCCTCCATTTTGTGTGCTCTCGAATCTATCCAGTTCATCTTCTGATTCTAGTACTCTGTTAAAATTATGAGGAGGGAGGTGGGAAGGGGATTCAAGATGGGTAACACGTGTGCACCCATGGCGAAGTCATGTTTATGTATGGCAAAACCAATACAATACTGTAAAATAATTAGCCTCCAATTAAAAAAACAAAACAAAACATTATTTCTGTTAGGTCACCAGTTGCAATCTTGCACAATATTGCACCTGGCTATGTACTTTTGTTAACTGTTTTTTTCTATCACATTCTTATTTGCTATTTTCTCCTCTTCTCTCATTATCTTATTATCATGTATTGTGGAAAATCCAAGAATTGGAAATTTCAGTCTTTTTTATCCACTTGCCCCTAAGTAACAATGATGTGATTCTTTTCTATGTCATACACATTTGAACCAGATATCTTATTATTATTATTTAACACTGTCCCAATTTGAATCTTATTTCTTACAAAAATTTTAAGAAAAAAACTCAGTCATTCATAGACTTTTCTTTTTTTCCTTGATACAACTTAACTAAAAACTGTCTGTAGGTTAGGATGGCCAACTGCAGGCACATTTCTTTGGAATCACATCTAGTGTCAATCTTGGTTAATGTGGAGCGGGAACAATCATGGGGGTGGCCCTAACGGCTCCATAGGTTGGGAGACTCAATCCTGAAAAACAGAAATGGAGCTGCATTTGCTTTCAAGAAAGCCCTACTAATTTTTCCTTGTAAATATCTTCACTAGGGAAAATCTTTTAATCAAAAATACATGGTCATCCTTTGAAAAAGGTCCAAAATGTCAGTTCAGATGCTCATTAGTGTCCTACTCTTTTTGACCCCAAGGACTGTAGCAAGCCAGGTTTGCCTGTCCATAACCAACTTCCAGAGCTTACTCAAACTCATCTCTGTCAAGTCAGTGATTCCATTCAACCATCTCATCCTCTGTTTTCCCTTTATCTTGCCTTCAATCTTTCCCATCGTCAGGGTCTTTTCAATGAGTCAGTTCTTTCCATCAGGTGGCCAAATATTGGAGTTTCAGCTTCAGCATCAGTCCTTCCAATGAATATTCAGGACTAATTTCCTTCAGAATTGACTGATTTGATCTCCTTGAAGTCCCAGGAACCCTCAAGAGTCTTCTCTAACATCGCAGTAGAAAAGCATCAATTCTTTTAGCACTTAGCTTTCTTTGTAGTCCAACTCTCACATCCATACATGACTACTGGAAAGACCATAACTTTGACTACATGGACTTTTGTTGGCAAAGTAATGTCTCTGCTTTTTAATATGCTGTCTAAATTGGTCATAGTTTTTTTTTTTTCCAAGAAGCAAGTGTCTTTTAATTTCATGGCTGCAGTCACATTCTACAGTGATATATGAGAAGAGACCCCAAAAATAAAGTCTCTCACTGTTTCCATTGTTTCCCAATCTATTTGCCATGAAGTGATGGGACCAGATGCCATGACCTTAGTTTTCTGCATGTATTAGGCCAGCTTTTTCACTCTCCTCTTTCACTTTCATCAAGAGGCTCTTTGGTTCTTCTTTGCCCTCTGTCATAAGTATGGTGTCATCTGCATATCTAAGGTTATTGATATTTATCCCAGAAATCTTGATTACAGGCTGTGCTTCATCCAGCCCGGCTTTTCACATGATGTACTCTACATATAAGTAAAATAAGCAGGATGATAATGTACAGCCTTGTACTCCTTTCTTGATTTGGAACCAGTCTGTTGTTCCATGTCCAGTTCTAATTGTTGCTTCTTGACCTGCATAAATATTTCTCAGGAGGTAGGTCAGGTGGTCTGGTATTTCCATCTCTTTCAGAATTTTCCAGAGTTTATTGTGAGCCTCACAGTCAAAGAATTTGGCATAGTCAATAAAACAGAAGTAGATGCTTTCTGGAACTCGTGCTTTTTCAATAATCAAATGGATGTTGGCAGTTTGATCTCTGGTTCCTCTGTCTTTTCTAATTCCAGCTTGAACATCTGGAAGTTCACAGTTCACATATTATTGAAGCCTGGATTGGATAATTTTGAGTATTACTTTATTAGTGTGTGAGATGAGTGCAATTGTGCAGTAGTTAGAATGTTCTTTGGCATTACCTTTCTTTGTGACTGGAATTGAAAATGACAGTTTCCAGTCCTGTGGCCACTTGCTCAGTCTTCCAAATTTGTTGTCATATTGAGTGCAGCACTTTCACAGCATCACCTTTTAGGATTTGAAATTGGAATTCCATCACCTCCACTAGCTTTGTTCGTAGTGATGCTTCCTAAGGCCCACTTTACTTCACATTCCAGGATATCTGGCTCTAGGTGCGTGATCACACCTTCATGATTACCTGGGTCATGAAGATCATTTTTTTTTTTTTTTTACTGTTCTTCTGTGTATTCTTGCCACTTCTTAATATCTTCTGCTTCTGTTAGGTCCACTCCACTTCTATCCTTTGTTGTGTCCATCTTCTTGAATATTCATTGGCAGGACTGATATTAAAGTTGAAACTCTGATACTTTGGCTACCTGATTTGAAGGACTGACTCATTAGAAAAGACCCTGACGCTGGGCAAGATTGAAGGCAGGAGGAGGAGGGGATGACAGTGAATGAGCTGGTTGGATGGCATCACCAATTTGATGTACATGAGATTGAGCAAGCCCTGGGTGTTGGTGATAGACAGGGAGCCTGGCATGCTGCAGTCCATGGAGTCACAAATAGACATGACTGAGTGACTCACCTGAATTAATTTATCCCATCCCTCCCTCGCCTCCTTTGCCTCACTGATTTCATCCTTCTAGTTCATCACAGTGTGCCAGGCTATGCTTCCTGTGTTATTTAGCAACTTCCCACTAACTGTCTGGTTCACACATGATAGTGTTTATAACTCGGTGATACATTCTCAATTTTTCCCACCCTCATCTTCCCCTGCTCTGTCCAAATGTCTGTTCTTTACTAGATGCGTTGGTACCATTTTTCTAGGTTCCATATATATGCATTAATATGCAATCTTTGTTTTTCTCTTTCTGACTTATTTCACTTTGTGTAATAGGCTCTAGTCTCATCCAACTCACGACAGCTGACTCAAATTTATTCATCTTTGTGGGTGGATAATATTCCATGGTATAAATACACCACAACTCCTTATCCATTCATTTGTCAATGGACATCTATGTCCTGGATATTGTAAGTATTGTTACAATGAACACTGGGGTACATGTAGTCTTTAGAATTGTGGTTTTCTCAGAATATATGCTGAGAAGAGGAATTGCTGGGTCATACTGTAGATTTATTCCTAGTTTTTTAAAGAAATCTCAAACTGTTTTCTATAATGGCTGTGTCAGTTTATATTCCAACTTACAGTGCAAGAGGATTCTGTCTTCTCCACACTCTTTCCAAAAATTACTGTTAGTAGTTATTTCCTGACGATGGCAATTCTGACTTGTGTAAGGTGATACCTCATTTTAGTTTTGATTTGCATTTTTCTAATGACCAATGTTGAGCATTTTTACATGTATTCATTGGCCATCTGTATGTCATCTTTGGAAAAATGTCTGTTTAGGCCTTCTGCCTATTTTTTTTTTGATTGGGTGTTTGTTTTGATGATATTAAGATATATGAAGTGCTTATATATTATGGAGATTAACCCTTTGTCAGTTGCCTCATTTGAAATTATTTTCTCCCACTCTGAGGGTTGTCTTTTTTCTTGGCTATGGTTTTCATTGTGTGACAAGCTTTTAAGTTTTATTAGGTCCCAGTTCTTTCTTTCTTTCTTTTTTTTTTTTTTTTTCGCTTTTATTTCCATTATTCTAGCAGGTGGATTATAGAGAATCTTGAGAGATTTCTGTCAAAGAGAATACTGCCTAAATTTTTCTCTAAGAACTTTAAAGTTTCTGGTCTTCAACACATTTTGAATTTGTTTTTGTGTATGAATTTAGGAAGTGTTCTAGTTTTATTCTTTCACAAGCAGCTGTCCATTTTTCCTAGCACCAGTTATTGAAGAGGCTATCTTTTCTCTACTATACATTCTTGCCCTCCTTGTCAAAAGATAAGGTGCCCGTAGGTTTATGGGTTTATCTGGGCTTTCTATCTTGTTCTATTCATCTATATTTCTATTTTTATACCAGCCTAACATACTGTCTTGATGACTGTAGCTTTGTAGTATAATTTGAAATCAGGGATGTTGATTCCTCTGACTCAATTTTCTTTCTCAAGATTGATCCCATAATTTCATGGAAAATAAAATGGGAAAATGTAGAAGCAATGACAGATTTCCTCCTCTTGGGCTCTCAGATCACTGTGGAAGATGACTACAGCCAAGAAATTAGAATAAAATTGCTTCTTGGAAGGAAAGATATTACAAACCTAGACAGTGTATTAAAAAGCAAAGACATCACTTTGACAACAGAGGTCTGTATAGTCAAGGCTATGGTCTTTCCAGTAGTCATGTACGTATGTGAGAGTTGGACCATAAGAAGGTGGAGTGATGAAGAATTGATGCTTTTGAACTGTGGTGCTGTAGTAGACCCTTGAGAATTCCTTGGACAGCAAGGATATCAAACCAGTCAATCCTAAAAGAAATCAGCCCTGAATATTCATTGGAAGGACTGATGCTGAAGCTGAAGTTCCAATGCTTTGGCAACCTAATGTGAACAGCCAACTCACTGGAAAATAAACAGGTGCTGGGAAAGATTGAAAGCAGGAGAAGATGACAAAATAGGATGAGATGGTTGGATGGCATTACTGATTCATTGGACATGAACTTGGGCAAACTCCAAGAGATGGTGAGGGATAGAGAGGCCTGACATGCTGCAACTGATAGGGTTGAAAATAATTGGACGCAACTTGACAGCTGAAAAACAACAACAAAATAATTACTGGAAAAACCGTAGCTTTCACTATATGCAGCTCCTCTGGGAAATTGATGTCTCTGCTTCTTAATACACAATCTAGTTTTGTAATATCTTTCCTTTCAAAAAGCAAGTGTCTTTAAATTTCATGGCTGCAGTCACCATCTGAAGTGATTTTGGAGCCCACGAAAAGAAAATCTGTCACTGCTTCTACTTTTTCCCCTTCTGTTTGAGGTGAAGTGATGGGCCCAGATGCCAAGGTCTTAGTTTTTTAAATGCTGAGTTTTAAGGCAGCTTTTTTATTTTTTAAAAAAATTTTAATTAATTAATTATTTATTATTTATTTTCTTTTTACTTTACAATATTTTATTGGTTTTGCCATACTTCAACATGAATCCACCACGGGTGTACACGTGTTCCCAATTCTGAACCCCCCTCCCTCCTCCCTCCCCATACCATCCCTCTGGGTCATCTCAGTGCACCAGCCCCAAGCATCCTGTATCCTGCATCAAACCTAGACTGGTGATTTGTTTCTTATATGAATTAATACATGTTTCAATGCCATTCTCCCAAATCATCCCACCCTTTCCCTCTACCACAGAGACCAAAAGACTGTTCTATACATCTGTGTCTCTTTTGCTGTCTCTCATACAGGGTTATCATTACCATCTTTCTAAATTCCATATATATGCTTTAGTATACTGTATTGGTGTTTTTCTTTCTGGATTAATTCACTCTGTATAATTGGCTCCAGTTTCATCCACCTCATTAGAACTCATTCAAATGTATTATTTTTAATGGCTGAATAATACTCCATTGTGTATATGTACCACAACTTTCTTAACCATTCATCTGCTGATGGACATCTAGGTTGCTTCCATGTCCTGGCTATTATAAACAGTGCTGTGATGAACATTGTGGTACACATGTCCCTTTCAATTCTGGTTTCCTTGGTGTATATGCCCAGAAGTGGGATTGCCAGGTCATAAGGCAGTTCTATTTCCAGTTTTTTAAGGAATCTCACACTGTTCTCCAAAGTGGCTGTACTAGTTTGCATTCCCACCAACAGTGTAAGGAGGGTTCCCTTATCTCCACACCCACTCCAGCATTTATTGCTTGTAGAATTTTTGATCGCAGCCATTCTGACTGGCATGAAATGGCAGCTTTTTTACCCTCCTCTTTCACTTTCATCAAGCTCCTCTACATTTTCTGCCATTAGGGTGATATCATCTGCATATCTGACGTTGTTGATTTTTCTCTTGGCAATGTTGATTCCAGTTTGTAATTCATTCATCCAGGCATTTCATATGATGTACTCCGTATATAACTTAAATAAGCCAGGAATAATGCTACTCAGCATTTAATCATGTATTACTAAACAAAAAATACAATTATAGATACAGGTACTTTTAAAAAGTGTTTCATCCATATAGCATATAGTCTCTCTCTCTCTGGAGCAAATGTGTATAATGTGTATAGTGTTACATGATATCTCCCTCCATGGCAATTTGATCATGTTTGCTAATAGCCCCATATATAATTCAGGGTATCTTAATTTCAGGCTGATTTACCTATAATACATTCTACTGACTGTGTTAGGTCACTTGGCGCTCATTATATTAACACTGCAGATTGGGGTTTAAGGCTTCATCACAGTAATGTTGCTCTGACTATAACCAGTGCAATTAGTCATAAATTGTCTTTTGTCTCCAACTCCAAAATCTCATATCTTCTCCCTATATCTATGAAACTGGGAAGATAACTTGTTATCTTGTAAGTATGGTAAAATCTCAAGTCTTTCCTAGTTTGCCAAACTAGATTATATACAAGATTGCTAGGCTCTTCAAAATAATGGTGTCTAAGTTTTTGGATTGTTTTTATAAAAACAGTTTAATTTAATTTTTACCACACCTCTGAAATGTAAAACTAATGCTGTTAACTTTAAATCATTATATAGTAGAGACTGAAGTCAGGCAAGTTGATTCCTCCAGTTTCATTCTTATTTCTCAAGATTGCTTTGGCAATTCAAGTTTTTTTGTATTTCTATAGAAATCTTGAAATTATTTGTTCTAGTTCTGTGAAAAATATGGCTGGTAGGTTGATAGGGATTGCATTGAATTTGTAAATTGCTTTGGGTAGTATACTCATTTTCACTGTATTGATTCTTCCAATCCATGAACATGGCATATTTCTCCATCTATTAGTGTCCTCTTTGATTTTTTTCATCAGTGTTTTATAGTTTTCTAGGTCTTTAGTTTCTTTAGGTAGATATATTCCTAAATATTTTATTCTTTTCGTTGCAATGGTGAATGGAATTGTTTCCTTAATTTCTTTTTCTACTTTCTCATTATTCGTGTATAGGAATGCAAGGGATTTCTGTGTGTTGATTTTATATCCTGCAACTTTACTATATTCATTGATGAGCTCTAGTAATTTTCTGGTGGAGTCTTTAGGGTTTTCCATGTAGAGGATCATGTCATCTGCAAACAGTGAGAGTTTTACTTCTTCTTTTCAAATTTGGATTCCTTTTATTTCTTTTTCTGCTCTGATTGCTGTGGCCAAAACTTCCAGAACTATGTTGAATAGTAGCGGTGAAAGTGGACACCCTTGTCTTGTTCCTGAGAGGGTGTGGAGAAAAGGGAACCCTCCTACACTGTTGGTGGGAATGCAAACTAGTACAGCCACTATGGAGAATAGTGTGGAGATTCCTTAAAAAATTGCAAATAGAACTACCTTATGACCCAGCAACCCCACTTCGGGGTATACACACCGAGGAAACCAGAATTGAAAGAGACACATATACCCCAATGTTCATCGCAGCACTGTTTATACTAGCCAGGACATGGAAACAACCTAGATGTCCATCAGCAGATGAATGGATAAGAAAGTTGTGGTACATATACACAATGGAGTATTACTCAGCCGTTAAAAAGAATTCATTTGAATCAGTTCTGATGAGATGGATGAAACTGGAGCCGATTATACAGAGTGAAGTAAGCCAGAAAGAAAAACACCAATATAGTATACTAACACATATATATGGAATTTAGAAAGATGGCAATGACGACCCTGTATGCAAGACAGGAAAAAAGACACAGCTGTGTATAACGGACTTTTGGACTCAGAGGGAGAGGGAGAGGGTGGGATGATTTGGGAGAATGGCATTCTAACATGTATACTATCATGTAAGAATTGAATCGCCAGTCTATGTCTGACGCAGGATACAGCCAGCTTGGGGCTGGTGCATGGGGATGACCCACAGAGATGTTATGGGGAGGGAGGTGGGAAAAAAAAATCATTATATAGAGGGACTTGGTTAAACTCATTGAAACCTAACTTTTTATTTGTAAAAATGATACTACCTTATGAGATTTTATATGAAGTAAAATAGCTGATAACTATAAAATGCTTAACAGTGTAACTACAACAGAGTTTGTCCTCAGTTTGTCTGTAAAATTGCACCCCTCCTACTTTATTCTAAGATATTCTGGTTATCCAGTTACTTATTCAAGTGTTTCTCCTTGATAAATCTTTATATTGTGCACTCAAATATTTATTTATGCTATCAATATATTATTCATATATAATAACATGATTTTTTACATTTAGCTTTTTGAAATGTTTATGTAAGTTGTAAGCACTTTGAGAGCTGAGTCTGAACCATACACATTCGATTTCTCTAACAGAATACATGATAACATCAAGTCTGCATTAGAGATTAATGTCTCATAAAGTGAAAGTGAAAGTGAAGTTGCTCAGTCGTGTCTGACTCTTTGCGACCTCCTGGACAGTAGCCTACCAGGCTTCTACGTCCATGGGATTCTCTAGGCAAGAATACTGGAGTGGGTTAACATTTCCTTCTCCAGGGGATCTTCCCTACTCAGGGATCGAACCCAGGTCTCCCACATTTGAGGCAGACGCTTTAACCTCTGAGCCATCAGGGAATAACATGATTTTTTACATTTAGTGTTCTTAAATGTTTATGTAAGTTGTAAGCACTTTGAGAGCAGAGTCAGAACCATATGCATTCCATTTTTCTACCAGAATACATAATAACATAAAGTCTGCATTGGAGATTAATATCTCATAAGTATCAGTTCAGTTCGGTCGCTCAGTCGTGTCCTACTCTTTGCAACCCCTTGAATCGCAGCAGGCCAGGCCTCCCCGTCCATCACCAACTCCCGGAGTTCACTTAGACTCACATCCAATGAGTCAGAGATGCCATCCAGCCATCTCATCCTCGGTCATCCCCTTCTCCTCCTGCCCCCAATGCCTCCCAGCATCAGAGTCTTTTTCAATGAGTCAACTCTTCGCATGAGGCGGCCAAAGTACTGGAGTTTCAGCTTTAGCATCATTCCTTCCAAAGAAATCCCAGGGCTGATCTCCTTGAGAATGGACTGGTTGGATCTCCTTGCAGTCCAAAGGACTCTCAAGAGTCTTCTCCAACACCACAGTTCAAAAGCAGCAATTCTTCAGCCTAAAAGCTAAATATATTCTAAAACCTTTTCATATTGGTCCAGTGAATAAATCATTTTGGGCTTATTTATTTTAAATGGTTTTATAGATCAATTTTTTATATTTTTTTGTGTTTTCTTCTTTCAATACTTTAGGAAAAAATATATGGATATTTATTTGTAGAAATGTACAGAGAATGTTACCTTACATCAGAAAAACTTCCACAAAATAATTGTTCTTGTGATACATATGCTAAGAAAGATGTCAAAAAATCTGGGTTCCTTGTCAGTGGTTGCACAGGTGACTTCTTCAAACACAATATTGAACAGGAAGTTAGTATGATGAGCACAAGAGAGTTATGTTATAATGTAAACACCATCAATGTAATTACAACTAGGAAACAATATTCCTGGAAATGGCACACGTTTTTATCTAATTCAATTTTATGCTTCTATTTACTTATCTCAGTGTTAAATTTTTATTTAATTTTATTTTGTTTACTACTGACAAAAGTAATTTTAAAACTAAAGAGCACATTTGTATTACATATGTAAATTAAGGTATCTTACATTTGTCTGCAGTTGCTCAGTTGTGCCCGACTCTTTGAGAACATATAGACTGTAGCCCACTAGGCTTCTCTGTCCATGAGTTTTACCATGCAAGAATACTGGCGTGGACAGCCATTTCCTTTTCAAGGGGATCTTCCGTACCAGGGACTGAACTTAAATCTCCTGCATAGGTAGGTGAATTTACCACTATGCCACCTGCAAGTTCTAGCTTATATCTAGAAATTCTATATTTTGAAATTGTCCAGAATTATGTGAAACAATATTAAGCATAAAATAAAAAGCTACTACTTGTGTTTTCATTATGCCAAGTAGAAAATAGGCACACAGAATGGAAATATAATTTAATCAATCTAAAGCAGAAATACACAAAATTAGTCCATCAAAAACATAATTTAATGAGAAATAGCATAGACCATAACTATTTAAGATTCTTCTTATAGATTAATCTTAAAAATTTAATTGACACTAAAATTAACCTCTTGTTTCAGTGGACACAACAAATAGTTTTGAAGAAATGGATCTTTTATATATATGTGGAATTTATCAAAATCAGATTAGCACTTAAAGTTATTTCAATATAATTGCAATAAAACTATTAAGTAAATAATTTGCATATCACACAGAAATTTTATACTTTTTACTACCTTTTTTCAAAAATTGAAAAAAATATTGATTTACATACTCAATTTAATGTTTGTTCTACATAAACAAACTGTAATATTTGAAGCAGGTAAGCCAAAGTGGAGACGATGTGAAGTGTGGATGTGTCTGGTGGTGAAAGTAAAGTCCAATGCTGTAAAAGACAATATTGCAAAAGAATATGGACTATTAGGTCCATGATTCAAGATAAATTGGAAGTGGTCAAACAGGAGATAGCAAAAGTGAACATTGACATTTTAGGAATCAGTGAACTAAAATGGACTGCATGGGTGAATTTAATTCAGATGACCATTATATCTATTACTGTGGGCAAGAACCCCTTAGAAAAAATAGAATTGCCCTCATAGTCAACAAAACACTCTGAAATGCAGTACTTGGGTACAATCACAATAATGACAGAATGATTTCTGTTCATTTTAAAGCCAAACCATTCAATATCACAGTAATCCAAATTTATGGCCCAACTGCTAATACTGAGGAAGATGAACTCGAATGGTTCTATGAAGACATACAAGACCTTCTAGAACTAGCACCAAAAAGTATTCCTTGTCATCATAGGAGACTGGAATTCAAATGTAGGGAGTCAAAAGATACCTGGAGCAACAGGAAAGCTTGGTTGGAGGAAAAAATGAAGCAGCAAAAAGGCTAACAGTTCTGCCAAGAGAATGCACTGGTCATAGCAAACACCCTCTTCCAACAACACTAGGCGTGGACCTCATCAGATGGTCAATACTGAAATCAGATTGATTATATTCTTTGCATTCAAAAATGAGAGGCTCTATGTGGTGAGCAAAATCAAGACCAGGAGCTGACTATGGCTCAGATTATGAACTCTGTATTGTGAAATTTAAACTTAAATTGAAGAAAATAGGGAAAACCACTAGACCATTCAAGTATGACCTAAATCAAGTCCCTTATGATTATATGGCAAAAGTGACAGACTGAAGGGATTAGATCTGATAAACAGAGTGCCTGAAAAAATATGGATGAAGTTTGTAGCACTGTCCAGGAAGTGGTGATCAAAACCATCCCAAGAGAAGGAATGCAAAAAGGCAAAATGGTTGTCTCAGGAAGAATATAAACAGCTGAGAAAAGAAGAGAAGCAAAAGGCAAAGGAGAAAAGACAATATACATCCATCTAAATGCAGAGTTCCAAAGAATATTAATGAGAGATAAGAAAGCCTTACTCAGTGATCAATGCAAAGAAATGAAAGAAACAATAGAATAGGAAAGACTAGAAATATCTTCAATAAAATTAGAGATACCAAGGGAACATTTCAGGCAAAATGGCACAATAAAGGACAGAAATAGTATAGACATTACAGAAGGCGAAGATATTAAGAGGTGGAAGAAATGCACAGAAGAACAGAACAAAAAAGATCTTCATGACCCAGATAAACACGATGGATGATCACTCACCTAGAGCCAGAATGGTATGCGAAGTCAAGAGGACCTTAGGAAGAATCACTATGAACAAAACTAGTTGAGGTGATGGAATTCCAGCTGAGCTATTTCAAATCCTAAAATTGCTGCTGTAAAAGTACTGAAGTCAAAATGACAGCAAATTTGGAAAACTCAGCAGTGGCCACAGGACTGGAAAAGGCAAGTTTACTTTCCAATCCCAAAGGAAGGCAATGCCAAAGAATGTTCAAACTGCCACACAATTGCACTTATTTCACACACTAGCAAAGAAATGCTCAAAATTCTCCAAGCTAGGCTTCAACAGTATGTGAACCGAGAACTTCCATATGTTCTAGCTGGATTTAGAAAAAGAAGAGGATCTAGAGGTCAAATTGCCAACATCCAACGGCTCATAGGAAAAGCAAGAGAAGTCCAGAAAAACATATATTTCTGTTTGTTTACCATGATAAAGCTTTGACTGTATGGATCACAAGTAACTGGAGAATTCTTCAAGAGATGATAATACCAGACCATCTTACCTGCCTCCTGAGAAACCAGTATGAAGGTCAAGAAGCAACACAAAACCAATACAGTATTGTAAAGTAAAATAAAGTAAAAATAAAAATTAAAAAAAAATAAATAAAATTTAAAATAAAATAAAAATAAAAATCTAAAAAAAAAAAAAAAAAAAAAGAAGCAACAGTTAGAACCAGACATGTAACAATGGACTTTTTCCAAATTTTTTCCTGCTTATTTAACTTGTATGCAAATTACATCGCAAGAAATGCTAGGCTGAATGAACACAAGCTGGAGTCAAAATTGTCAGGAGAAATATCAATAACCTTAAATATGCAGATGACACCATCCTTATGGTAGAAAGCAAAGAGGAACTAAAAATCCTCTTGATGAAAGTGAAAGAGGAGAGTGAAAAAGTTGGCTTAAAACTCATTATAAAAGCCAATATCATGACATCTGTCCCCATCACTTTATGACAAAAGATGGGGAAGCTTTGGAAACAGTGAGAAATTTTTTTTTTCTTGGGCTCCAAAATCACTGCAGATGGTGACTGCAGCCATGAAATTAAAAGATGCTTGCACCTTGGAAGAAAAGCTATGACAAATCTAGATATCGTATTCAAAAGCAGAGACAGTACTTTAGCAACAAATGTCTGTTTAGTCAAAGCTATGGTATTTCCAGTAATAATGTATGGATATGAGAGTTGGACTTTAAAGAAAGCTGAGCACCGAAGAATAGATGCCTTTGAACTGTGGTATTAGAGAAGACTCTTGAGAGTCTCTTGGGGACTGCAAGTAGATGAAACCAATCAGTCTTAAAGGAAATCTCTTCTGAATACTCACTGGAAGAACTGGTGCTAAAGCTCAAGCTCAATTACTTTGGCCACCTGATGCAAAGAGCCTACTCATCAGAAAAGGTCCTGATAATGGGAAAAATTTAGGGCAGGAAGAGAAGGGGACAAAAGAGGAAAAGATTGGATGGCATCATGGATTCAATGGAGATGAATTTGAGCAGGCTCTGGGACTTCTTTGAAGGACAGAGAAGGCTGTCGTGATGCAATCCATGGGATCACAAGTAGTAGGACATGACTGAGTGACTGAATAACAAAATATCAAATGATAAACCAGTACTCTATGATGAGAAACTGAGCATTATGTCAAAGAACAACCTATTAGTATCTATACAAATTACAGTAGAAATTTGATTTTTTATCTAGTTAATTTTTTATGAATTGCACAATAGTAATACTTGGAAAGAAAATGAAAAGATCATTCTAATACCTACAAAAACATATTGAATTTGGAGGATTATTGTTTTTTTTAATAAATATCTGTTTATTATGGATAATAGTCCTACAAGTAGGTGGTATTATCTAACTGATAGTTCTAGTGTGTCTCTACTAGACAATGAATATACCATGATATCTTGTTTCTTGTGTAGCAAGGAAAATGTACATTTTTAAAGGAAACAAATCACAATTACTTGTAAAATGTGCAGCAGATGGTAGAACTTATAATCTTTTCATCAGACTAATATTTTACTGTCTGTAGTTTGGAATTTGCTTTTCCCCAAAGATGATGTTGGTTTGAAGCCATATTGACAGCTGGTACATTCCTAATATAGTTAATTTGATATACCTCATCTATTAAATCCTGTACATTCTTCAAAATAACAGATGACAATTGTATTGACCACCTAGGAATAGGCAATTTCAATAGAAAGAGAAAATGGATCTCCTGTTTTGGTGATTTTACAGTTATGTTTTCTATCTGGGGTGACATTATTAATCACCAGCAGTTTATTTTGCTTTAAAAAAGTACACATTTTTAACACAGACAATGTTTAAAAATAATCTACGGACAGCTAACAGATGTTTTACCTACCACAATTCCTAAATATGTAAAAATGTTTTTTGAATATTAATTCAATTGAACATTTTCAGTATATGCTTTACAGATACTACATTAAATTATCAATTAGATAACTAATTTCTCTAATTATGAACAAATATATCTCACAGAGAGTTGAATGGCAACTAATTGCTTACATAAAAAGTTGATTTTTTTTTCAGAAAGTAAAGCTATTCATTATAATACAACATAACATCTAATTCTTTCAAGTTGAATAAAATGTATTATGGGTTTCTCTGGTTTCAATAAGACAAGTGATAATACGTAATTAAGATAAGAAAGAATTAAACTATAATGGCGCTAAAAGCATATGCTACAGAACTATTATTTTGACTTGTTTATGTCACTGAGACTTGGATGTCTTCCTAACAGAATATTCCTACGTCATTGCAAAGCTATTCATAAGACTCATATGTATTTTGAGATTTACAAAAAATCAAGGTCAAGTACAATGCATGAGACAGGGTGCTCAGGGCTGGTGCACTGGGACAACCCTGAGGGATGGGATGGGGAGGGAAGTGGGAGGGGGTTCAGGATGGGGGACACATGCACACCCATAGCTGATTCATGTGAGTGTATGGTAAAAACCACTACACTATTGTAAAGTAATTAGCCTCCAATTAAAATAAATTAACTTATGAAAAAAAAAGATAAAACAGTTATTTTTATAACAATACTTATTTTCAAAATTTTCAAAAACATGCAAAATATATTTTAATCTTAAATGAATTGTAAGATAAAAATATAGATACTTTCAAACAATAGGAGACTTTAATTAATTAATATCAGATACATGCTGAAACTAATTGATTTTTAAATATGTGAAACAGAAGATATAGAGAGGGGTAAGATTGTTTAACTGATTAGTAATATTTTTATGAGAATATTTATGTGAAGTCAAATGAAAGTCTCCGTCATGTTTGACTCTATGATGCCATGGGTTACAATGAACCAAGCTCCTCTCTCCATGGAATTCTCCAGGCAAGAATAATGGAATGGGTAGCCATTTCCTTCTGCAGAGGATCTTCCTGACAGAAATCAAATTCGGGTCTCCCATATTACATTCAAATTCTTTACTGTCTGAGCCACCAAGGGAGCCCTGCGAATATTTATATATGAAGCTAAAATATTATATTCATTGTTATGATTTAATATAACTTAATTATAGCATTTGAGCTTTACACTGGTTATCACTTATCAGAATTTTAGTGTTTAAATCATATGCTATACAAAATAAAATGTCAATTAAACTGTTTTAATCAAGTGGTAGATGCTAATGTTCAATACAGTAATTGATACATACAAGAATATATTTACTTCTCCAGGTTTTTCAACTGAGTAAGTGTAATCAAAATGTATTGATTTATAACACCTGATATATGACACAATCTTTAATCATAGCAATTCAACATTTTCTCCAGTGTTTATAATTTAATTTAAGTATGGGATTAAATTAGATACCAAGGTTACTTCAGGATAATATGTTAAATTTAATATTAATTTTAAAAACATTAATAGTAGTTAAGCTTGTGGGCAACTCTACAAAAAATAATTTGAACTAAAGTGATACCTTATAATTAATGTACAATTATCATTGCATGTATATAAATATATAATTGTATATATAACTTAAATAGTTTAGATTGAATTCACAGTTATGCACTGCACATTAAAATTTAATATGCAATAGTCTCCAGGTTCATCCACCTCATTAGAACTGATTCAAATGTACCAATACAATATCATAAAGTAATTAACCTCCAGTTAAAATAAATCAATGTATAAGCATTTAGCAGAAAAAATTCAATGTGCAACATAATATAATGTGCAAGAACATATGAAATTCAAAAAGAATAAAATAAAAATATGCATATCAGTCAGTCAGTTCAGTCAATCAGTCATGTCTAACTCATTGCAACCCCATGGACCACAGCAGGTTTGGCTACCCTATCCATCACCAACTCCTGGAGCTTGTCCAAACTTATGCCCGTGAAGTCGGTGACACCACCCAACCATAGCATTCTCTTATCATCCCCTTCTCCTCCAGCCTTCAATCTTTCCCAGCATCAGAAGTTTTTCCCAATGAGTCAGTTCTTCACATTAGGTGGCCAAAGGATTGGAGTTTCAGCTTCACCATCAGACTTTCCAATGAGTATTCAAGACTGATTTACTTTAGGATGGACTGGTTGGGCCTCCTTGCAATCCAAGGGACTCTCAAGAGTCTTTTCCAACACCACAGTTAAAAAGCATCAATTCTGAGGCACCCAACTTTCTTTATAGTCCAACTCTCATATCCATACATGACTACCGGAAAAACCATAGCTTTGACTAGATGGATCTTTGTTGACAAAGTAATGTCTGCTTTTTAGTATGCTTTTTATAGGTTTGTCATAATTTTTCTTCCAAAGGGTAACTGTCTTTTAATTTCATGGCTTCAGTCACCATCTGCAGTGGTTTTGGAGCCCCACAAAAGTAAAATCTTTCACTCTTTCCCCATCTATTTGCCATAAAGTGATGGGACTGGATTCCATGATCTTAGTTTTCTGAATGCTGAGTTTTAAGCCAACTTTTTCACTCTCTTCTTACACTTTTATCAAGAGGCTCTTTAATTCTTCTACAATTTTTGACATAAGAGTGGTGTCATCTGTGTACATGAAGTTATTGATATTTCTCCTGGTGATCTTGATTCCAGCTTGTGCTTCCTCCAGCCCAGCATTTCACACGATGTACTCTGTATATAAATTAAATAAGCAGAGTGATAATATACAGCCTTGACATACTCCTTTCCCAATTTGGAACCAATCTGTCGTTCTATGTCCAGTTCTAACAGTTGTTTCTTGACCTGCATACAGATTTCTTAGGAGGCAGGTTAGGTGGTTTCTGGTATTCCCATATCTTCAAGAATTTTCCACAGTTTGTTGTGTTCCACACAGTCAAAGTCTTTGGTATCATCAATAAAACAGAAGAAGGTGTTTTTCTGGATATGTGTATAACATATAATATGTTTTTCTGGATATGCATATAATACACAAAAAAGAAATAGTAAAAAGATGCATTTCTATGATGATACATCTCAGAATCCTTGCAGTTATCTAAGTTAATTATTATAAAATTATCATTTAGCATAACCTCTATAGGAATGAGGAAGAAAGACTCAAAGATGAAATATGATTCTAGGTAGTGGGTGAAATATTATTATTGTTGACAAAAGGTTGCCTTAACATTTAGGGTCTAAATAATTTGTCAGTTTAGTAGCCTGTAGAAAGAGTTCTTCTGACATGGTGAGGCAAACCTACTAAAGCCTTTTTCCTCACTTACCCTAAAAATTCTATTCAACATGTGAAAAGGAACTACAATAAACAAAGCTGAGCAGTAGAAGGGAATCAAAACTCAGAGAATAACTGACAAAGTATGTGTTTTCAACTATTATCCTGTTTTATTTGAAGGGTTTTCCATGAGGGCATTACTAGTCTCAGCTGTGGGAAAAGCAGATGATTAAAGATAGTAGTCAATTTTTTTTTTTTTTTGCCAGAAGAACCAGAACTAAAGATACCAATAGACCAGGTAGTGATTGGCAGAGAAGTCAGAGAACAAAAGTGTGCACAAGCAACAGGGTAAGGAGAGAGAAAACTGAATTATTTGATCTGGTCCATGTACCAGATTAAACTCTGAATGAGAAGCATATGCAACTGATTCAAAACAGATTTAAGAATAGAATCTATATTTAAACTGCAGTTTATTTTCATATTAAATGACTAAAATGTATGGAAAACAAACAAAAACAGTGCAGCAAAATCTTCAAAACCTGAGCTGAAATTCGAACTCACTTGGGAGTTCAAACCAGGATAAACCTAAGGGAAATGAACGGTGAATATTAATTGAAAGGACTGAGGCTGAAGCTCCAATGTTCTGGCTACCTGATGTGAAGAGTCAACTCATTGGAAAAGACTCTAATTCTGGGAAAGATTGAGAACAGAAGGAGAAAGGGGTCACAGAGAAGAGATGGTTGGATGGCATCACTGATTCAATGGACATGAGTTTAAGCAAACTCTGGAAGATGGTGAAGTACAGGAAAGCCTGGCATGCTACAGTCCATGGAACCACAAACAGTAAGACAGGACTTAGCAATTGAACAACTAGGGAGGTAGAAAATAAAATTTTTAAAAAAGAAAAAAAACAAACATACAAGATGAGTTGATTGATACCACATATTTAAATACAGAAACAAACAAACAAAAAAAAATGTTGTAACAAGACAGAAGTCTCTAAAATGTAACGTTCAAAATATTCCAGATGTAATACAAAATTGCTTAACATACAAAAAACCTACCAAATGTTATCAACTCCCAAAGGAAGGACAGTCAATAGATGACTCAACTGTTGAAATTATAATAAAAATCATTCAAACCAGCTATCATAGTCAAATTCTATTATCTAGTCATAAATATACTTAAATAGAAAGATAAATATTGTAAGTAAGGGGAAAAGCCTGCAAAAATTATGTAGTTATGTAACAAAAAAAATAACAAAAATAATATATCTTTCAGATATATGTGAAAAAATAAAGATAATAGAAGATGGAATCTGAGAATTTTAAATTTGATGAAAAATAATTCTCCAAGTTTAAGTACTGAAAAAGAGAGAGGGAATAAAAGATGATAATTAAATGAGCAAAAAATACAGAAAAATAGAAAATAACATTAATATTCTAATATTATAGAGGTTCAGAAGAAAATAAAATTGGAGGTATTAAAATATATTTGAAGAAATAATAGCCAAAAATTATAATATGGTGAAAGATAAATTTACAGATTGAAGAAGCTCACTGAATTCAAATAAAGGTACATTTTAATAAAAGCCAGGCATACATGTCATGCCTGGATGACTGAAAACCAATGATTAATTAAAGAATTTAAAAGCTTTTGGAGGAAGATAACAAGTAAATTTAAAAAACTGAGGAAAGCTAAAATGAAATGATACCAACTTCAAATAACTCAAAAGAAAATAAAATGAACTAACAGAGAAAAAAAGAACAAATAAGATGAAAAGTAACCAAGTAATAAACAAAACTACACAGCTGACAGTTTAAGGTTGAGAAATAGTCCTTCTAACCAAAGGTGCTGTGATAATTGGATATTAACGTGCACAATTTTTTAATGGATTTACCTTTCCTCATTCATGTATAAAAGTTAACTCATAATAGATCCAAGTTTTAAATTTAAGAGATTAAACTCTACAAATTTTAGAAGAAAGTTTAGAGTAAATTTGTGACATTGTATAAGATTATTTTTTAAGGTGTGACTTCAAAAGAAAATACAGCTCCAAGAAAGGTGTGTATTCTATGTGTATTCATGTGTATAAAATATTTAATATCCAGACTACATATAGGACTTTCACAGCTCATCAGTAAGATGATAATTAATCCAATTTAAAATTATCAAAGGCTTGAATACACATTTCTCAAAAGAGGATATACAAATAGTCAATAGACACATACACAATAGTTTAACATAAATAGCCATTCAGTTCAGTTTAGTTGCGTCAGTTCAGTTCAGTTCAGTAGCTCAGTCGTGTCCAACTTTTTGCGAGCCCATGAATTGCAGCACGCCAGGCCTCCCTGTCAATCACCAACTCCTGGAGTTCACTAAAACTCACGTCCATTGAGTCGGTGATGCCATCCAACCATCTCATCCTCTGTCGTCCCCTTTTCCTCCTACCCCTAATCCCTCCCAGAATCAGAGTCTTTTCCAATGAATCAACTCTTCACATGAGGTGGAATAAAATATTTTTCATTTACATAAAAAGTCCAAACAGGAAAAGTCATGGAAGCTAGAAGTATTGTTTCACAGGGACTGGAGAAAAGGGAAATCGGATTGACCATAGGTATCTGGTTTATTTTTAGGGTGATGAAAGAAATAGGGTGATGAAAATACCATGAAAGTTCCTCAACTTTGTGAATAAACTAAAAAACATTACATTTTACCCTTTTTGTAAAATTTTATATGTGACCCATATCACAATAAAAATGAAAATGAAATAAGCATAGTAATTAAATATAAAGATTTTATTTAAGCCCAAACTATGTATTTTGTACAAGAAAATTTAAATCAAGAGGATTAAATTAAAGAGGATTCTTAAATGTGAAAGAATATAAAGGGGTAAATGGACAAAATAATCCAAATAAAGCATGAGTTATGACCAAGTTAATATAAGATCAAGTAGACTTCACAAAAAATGAATATTTTTAGCAATAAAGAGAAACATGGCATCATGACAAAAGATAACATTCATGAAGAAACATAGCAGTCTTAAATGTATATATGCATGCATGCATGCTGAGTCACTTCAGTTGTATCTGACTATTTGCAAACATATGGACTGTAGCTGCTAGGCTCCATTGTCCATGACATTCTCCAGGCAAGACTCCTGGAGTGGGTTGCCATGTTCTCCTCCAGGGGGATCTTGCAGATCATTGATTGACCCCACATTGCTTACATAGGTTCTTTTTTAACAGTTGGAATAAGCTTTATTTACTTCTATATTTATTAATATCTACACAGTCTTTTATTTTTTTCTCTTTTTAAAATTTTATATATTTATTTTAATTAGAGGATAATTACTTTACAATATTGTGATGAGTTTTACATACTTTGCCACTCCTGTCACTGTGTATCAAACAATATATACTGTTACTTAACTTTATTTCCAGATTTAGATAACAATCTCTGAAATGAAAAAGCCAGAAAAAAATTTAGAAGTAGGCTACAATATTTTGTGTTTAGTTTTGTGGGAAATATCCATTCATTGATTTGAGCCATCATTGAAAATCCATGAGATAGTCATTGATAAACTTTGGAATTCTGATATTTACTCTTGAAACTTAAGTATGGAAAGAAAAAAATGGAAGATTTCATGTTAAGGACTATAAACTGTTTCAGATATTTACTATAATTTCCCAAATAAAATATACCACAGAATTATCCACATATCTGATTGATATTAGGAAAAATATGGAATTATATTAAAAATACAATAAATGAAATCAGGACTTTTTTAAATATTAGGGTTCAAAGAATAGTGCATTATGTCATGTACAGAATGAAACAAAAGACAGCAGGATTATAATTTGCCAAGATATTTGAATGACATCATATTTTCTCCAGGCTTAGTTTCTATCAGTTTTTTTTTCTTTCCTTCTTTCTTGAAATGTAATGACTTACAATATTACCCTAGTTTCAGGTGTACAAAATAGTCATGTTACATATTTACACATTACAAAATAATCACCACAATAAGTCTAATTAGTGCTGCTATGACAATAATTGTAATATATTGACTCTATTCCCTACATTGTACATTAGATTCCCAACACATATTTGTTTTGAAAATGGAAACCTGTAGCTCCTAATCTCCCTCACTTATCTCACTCATTCCCCCAACTCCACCCCTCTGGCAAACACTGCCTTGTCCTCTGTACCTATAAGTCTGTTTCTTTTTTGTTATGATTGACATTTAGTTCTTTTTATTAAATTGCACATATAAGTGAAATCATAAAATATTTGTCTTCTCTGACTTATTTCACATAGCATAATACTCTCTAGGTCTGTTCATGTTATCACAGACTGGCATAGCTTCTTTCATTTTTTTGGCTAACATCCCATTATAGATAGATAGATAGACAGATAGGTAGACATCACCTCTTCTTTTTTCATTCATCTATCGTTGGACATTTAAGTCACTTCTGTATATTAGCTATTGTAAATAATTCTCAATTGAACTTGGTAATGGTTAAGTCATAAAGTCATGTCCAAATCTTTGTGACCCCATGAGCATAATACTCTCTAAGTCTGTTCATGTTTTAACAGATGGCATAGAATCTTTCATTTTTATGGTTAATATCCCATTATAGATAGATAGATAGATATCACTTCTTTATTCATTCATCTATTGATGGACATTTAGGTCACTTCCATATATCAACTATATGTAAATAATTCATAATTGAACATGGTCATGACTATTTAGTTGCTAAGTCGTATCCAACTCTTTGTGAGCCAATCAAGCTCCTTTGTCCATGGGATTTTCCAGGCAAGAAAACTGGAGTGGGTTGCCATTTCCTTCTCCAGGAGATCTTCCTGACCCTGGTATCAAACTCAGGTCTCCTGCACCACAGGCATTCTTCTGCATTGCAGGCAGATTCTTTACCAACTAAGCCACCAAGGAAGCCCACAGGGGTGTGTATGTGTGTGTATATATATGTATGTATATATGTATGTATATATATATATATATATATATATATATATATATAAATTGGAGGCAAATTACTTTACAATATTGCATTGATTTTGCCATTTGGTTTGTTCCAAAAATGCCCAAATTGATGGATTGTATGATAGATGTTTTTAATTTTTTGAGGAAACTACATATTTTCTATAATGATTATACCAATTGACATTCCAAACAAAATTGCAATAAGATTCTCTTTTTTTCCAAGTCTTCATCAACACTTATTGTCTTATTTTTGATAATAGTCATTCTGAAAGGTGTAATGTGGCATCACACTGAGATTTTGATTTGTATTTTCCTGATGATAAGTGATTTTGAGCATCTGTTCATGTGTCAGTTTGTGGTATGTCTTTGGGGGAAAAAATGTCTATTCACTTCATTTGCCTCTTTTGAAATCTTGTTTGTCATTTTGTGTTGGGAATTTGAGGTCTTCTATGCTTTTGAATAAATTTTAAGTTCCTGTGTTCTACTTCTGTGAAAAATACTATTGGTAGCTTGATAAGAATTAAATTAAACCTGTAGGTTGTCTTGTATAGTATAGTCATTTTAGCAATATTGATCTTTCCAATCTATGAGATCACAGTACATCTTTCCATTTATTTATGCCATCTTCAGTTTCTTTCATCAGTGTCATAGTTTTGGAAGTACACACCTTCCTCAATAGTTACATTTACTCCTAGATATTTTACTCTTTTTGATACACTTGTAATTAGGATTGCTTTCTTAATTTCTCTTTCGCAAAGTTTGCTTTTTAGTGTACAGAAACATCTCATATTTCTTTATGTTAATTTTGTATCTTGCAATTTTACTGAATTCAATATTAATTTAAAAATTTTATGGCATTTTTAGGATTTTCTATATATATAGTATCATGGCATCCTCAGTTTTACTTCTTCTAATCCATTTGGATGACTTTTAAACATTTTTTGTATTCTGATTATTGTGTCTATCACTTCCAGCATTATATTAAATAAAAGTAGTAAGAGTTATATCCTTGCCTTCTTGATTTTAGGGAAAATCTTACACCTTTTCAACACTGTGCATGATATTGGCTGTAGGTTTGCCATCTAAAGCCTTCATTATATTGACAGAGGTTCCCTATATACCACTTTGTTGAGAATTTATATCAAATGGATGTTGAAGGTTTTCAAATGCTTTCTATGTATCTACTGGTTTGGTCAAAAAGCTCATTTGAGTTTTTCCATAACATCATATAGGAAAAAATTGAATTAACTTTTGGCCAGCTCAATATTTAGATGATTATATGGTTTTTATTTTTCATTTTCTTAATGTGGTATATCAAGGTGATATATTATATTTAATGACATAGATATATTGAACCTTCCTGAATTCCTTGGGATAAAACCCACTTGATCATGCCATATGGTTCTTTAAATTTATTTTCCTGAATTTTGTCTGCTAATATTTTGTAGAGATGTTTTGCTCTATGTTTATCAGTGATATTGACTGTAAGTTTTTGTCTTGTCCTTTTCTTATTTTGATATCAGAGCTATACTGATATCATAAAATGAGCTCAGAAACATTTTTTCCTCTAATTTTCTGTAAGTGTTGGAGAAAGATAGATGTTAACTTTTCCTCAGTGTTTGGTATAATTCACCTGTGAAGGTGCTGCATTTTTGTTTGTTGGGAGTTTTTTTTTTTTTTAATTGCTGATTCAATTTCATTATTGATATTCAGTCTGTTCACATTTTCCATAATTTCCTGGTTCAATATTGTACATATAAATTTGTGGGGTTTTTTTTTTCCTAAATTGTCCACTTAATTGACATATAATCGATCACAGTAATCTCTGATTTTTTTCTATTTTTGTGATGAAAATTTCAACTTTTTATTTATAATCCCTGTTTTTATTTATTTGGTCTCCTTTCTCTGTTTGTGTGTGTGTGTGTTTGTTTCATTTAGACTGGCTAATAGTATATCTATATTCTCTGTCTTTGTGAAGAACCAGTTCTTAGTTTCATTGATCTTTTCTATTTTTTCCTTAATATCTATTTCACTTATTTTTGTGCTGATCTTTTCTATTTTCTTCTACTAACATTGCATAGTGTCCTTTTAACCCGGTAGACCTTAGCATGAAAGGTTTGTTGTTCTTCAGTCATTCAGTAGTCTCCACTCTTTGCAAACCCATGGACTACAACACAGCAGGCTTCCCTGTCCTTCACTATCTCCCAAAGTTTGTTCAGACTCATGTGCATGATGCCATTCAACCAATTCTCCTTTGTCACCTCCTTTTCCTGCTGTCCTTAATCTTTCCAAGCATGAGGGATATTTTCCAATAAGTTGGCCCTTCACATCAGGTAGCCAAAATATTGGAGCTTCAGCTTCAGCATCAGTCCTTCCAACAAACATTCAGGACTGATTTCCTTTAGGATTGACTGGTTCATTGGTCTCCTTTTGTCCAAGGGACTCTCAAGAGTCTTTTCCAACACCACAGTTGGAAAAGGCATCAATTGTTCAGTGCTCAGCCTTCTTTAAGGTTTAATTCTCATATCTGACACGATTACTGGAAAAATCATAGCTTTGACTATACAGACCTTTGTTGGCAAATTGATGTTTCTGCTCTTTTAATATGCTATCTAGTTTTGTCATAGCTTTTCTTGCAAAGACCAAATGTCTTTTAATTTCATAGCTCCATTCACCATCCCCAGTAATTTTGGAGCCCAAGAAAATAGTCTGTCATTGTTTCCATTGTATCCCCATCTATTTGCCCCAAAGTGATGGGACTGGATGCCAGGATCTTACTTTTTTGAATGCCGAGTTTTAAGCTAGCTTTCTTCTTTCACCTTCATCGGTAAGCTCTAGTTCTTCTTTACTTTCTGCCATGAGGGTTATGTCATCTGCATATCTGAGGTTATTGATATTTTTCCAGGCAACCTAGAGTCTACCTTGAGTTTCATCTAGCCTGGCATTTCACATGATATACTCTGCATGTAATTTCAGTTAGAAGGGTGACAATATACAGCTTTGGCACACTCCTTTCTCAATTTTGAACCAGTCAATTGTCCTCGTCTGGTTATAAATGTTGCTTCTTGATCTACATACAGGTTTCTCAGGAGGCAGCTTAGGTGTTTCCTGTTTCCACCATTAAAATAATTTTCCAGTGTTTTTGATCCATAGAGTCAAAGGCTTTAGCATAGTCAATGAAGCAGAAGTAGATGTTTTATTTTCTGTAATTCCCTTGTTTTTTTCTATGATCCAGAGGATGTTGGCCATTTGATCTCTGGTTTCCCTGCCTTTTCTAAATACAATTTATACATCTAGATGTTCATGGTTCACATACTGTTGAAGACTTATTTGAAAGATTTTGAGCACTACCTTGCTAGCATGCGAAATGAGTGCAAGTTTGCAGTAGTTTGAACAGTTTTTGGCATTACCCTTCTTTGAGATCCCTTGTTGGCTAGACTGTAAATAATGTATGTACAGTGCAGGAGCCCTATGTTTGATCAATTAGTCCAGAAGATCCCCTGGAGAAGGGAATGGCAAGCTACCCCAGTATTCTTGCTTGCAAAATTCAATTGACAGAGGAGACAGGCAGACTACAATCCATGGGGTCATAAAGATTTGGAAATGACTGAGCAACTAACTTGAAAGGATAGATTACTTTTTCTTGTTTCTTTAGTCAGACTTTCATTGCTTACAACTTCACTCTTGAACTGATTTTGCTATGTCACATTGATTTTGAACAGTTGTGTTTCCATTTCCATTTGTCTCTGAGTATTTTTAAATTCTTTCTTGACTCATTGGTTTTGTAATATGTTTTTAGCCTCTACGTGTTTGTGTTTTTTGCAGTTATTTTTTTTTTCTTGTAGTTGATTTATAGTATTATACTGTTGTAGTCAGAAAAGATTCTTAATATGATTTCATTATTCTTTAATATATGTGTCTTGTTTTGTGGGCTAGTGTATAATTTTTTCTAGAGAATGTTTCATGTGCACTTGGAAAGACTGTGTATTCTGCTGCTTTTGGATGGAGTTAATGGGGTGTTTAATTCTCTTCCTATTTTTTTGTTAGTATCAACGTCTCCTTTTGTGTTGTTTGATATTTGCCGTATGTTTACCTTTCCCTATGTTAGGTGTATATATGTTTACAACTGTTATATCTTGTATCAACCTCTTAAATATTGTGTGCTCTCACTTGTCTCTTGTTACTGTCTTTGTTTTAAATTCTTTCGTCTTATTTTAGCTACCTTAGTTTTCTTTTCCTTTATTCATATGGAGTATAATTCCACATTCCCTCACTTTAAGTCTGTGTATCTTTTGATTTCAAGTGAGTCTCTCTTGCAAAGCATTTATATGAATATTTTAAAAATTTTATCCATTAACACTATATATTTTATTAAAGCATTTTGTATATTTATTTTTAAAGTAGTTATTGATAGGTATTGCCATTTTGTTATTTTTTAGTTGTTTTGTACTTCTTGTCACTTTATTCTTTTGCTTTCTTTTCTTTTGATTGGGTGATTCTTTAGTATTATTTAGCATGGATTCCTTTTTCTCTTTTCTTTGTTTTTTTTTTTTTAGTTACAATCTTTAATTTTATGCATTTGTTCATTTGCATCCTTCAGACATAGACTGGCGATTCAATTCATATGATAGTATACATGTTAGAATGTCGTCATTGCCATCTTCCTAAATTCCATATATGTGTTAGTATACTGTATAATCGGCTCCAGTTTCATCCATCTCATCAGAACTGATTCAAATGAATTCTTTTTAACGGCTGAGTAGTATATGTACCACAGCTTTCTTATCCATTCATCTGCTGATGGACATCTAGGTTGTTTGGGGTACATGTCTCTTTCAATTTTGCCCCACTGTTCTCCATAGTGGCTGTACTAGTTTTGCATTTATTACTTTATATATTTTTGCCTTGAAGTTGCCATAAGGTTTATATATAACTACATTTATACTATACATACATATTTTAAGTTGATCATTTTAAGTTTAGTTGCATGCTAACAACCCTGCATTCTTTCCTACCCAGCTACCATGGTTAAAGCTTTTGGCATTATATTTTATTGTAATGGTTATGTATCCCTTAAGTGTGTACTGTTGATATGTATGGATTTACTACTTTGCTTTTTAGCCTTTCTACTAGTTTTTAAAATGGTCAGTCTATGACCTTTACTGCATATTTGCCTTTATTAATGATCAAAATCAAGTTTTGATTTTTTTCTGCTTAGAGAAGTCCATTTAGCACTCTTACAAACTGGTTTATTGGCACTTAAAACTTTTGCTTGTCTGTAATTTTTTTTTTTTTTGTCTTTTCTTCAAGTGTGAATGATAGCCTTGCTGGGTAGAATATTCTTGCTTATAGTTTCTCCCCCTTGTCTCATTTCATCATTTTAAATAGATTGTGACAGTACCTTTGGTCTGCAAAGTTTATGCTTATGGTATACATATATAATTTGTATGTAACTGGCCGCTTCTTTCTTGCTGCATTTAAGACTATATCTTGATCTTTAACTTTTCCATTTGATTACAATGCGTCTTCATATGGCCGTCCTTAGCTTTATCTTTTTTTAATATAATTTTTTAAATTTAATTGGAGATTAATTACTTTACAATATTGTATTGGTTTTGCCATACATCAACATGAATCCACCGCAGGTATACATGTGTTCTCCATCTTGTACCCCCCTCCCTCCTCGCTCCTCGAACCATCCCACTGGGCCGTCTCAGTGCACGAGCCCCAAGCTTGGGACTTTCTTTCTTTCTTTCTTTCTTTTTTTTTAAATTTTACTTTATTTTACTTTACAATACTGTATTGGTTTTGCCATATATCAACATGAATCCGCCACGGGTGTACATGAGTTCCCAATCCTGAACCCCCTTCCCATCTCCCTCCCCATATCATTTATCTGGGTCATCCCAGTGCACCAGCCCCAAGCATCCTGTATCCTGCATCGAACCTAGACTGGTGATTTGTTTCTTACGTGATATTATACAGGTTTCGATGCCATTCTCCCAAATCATCTCACCCTCTGCCTCTCCCACAGAGTCCCAAAATTTGCTCTATATATCTGTGTTTCTTTTGTTGTCTCACATACAGCGTTATCACTACCATTTTTCTAAATTCCATATGTATGTGTTAGTATATACTGTACTGGTGTTTTTCTTTCTGGCTTACTCCACTCTGTAAAATAGGTTCCAGTTTCATCTGCCTCATTAGAACTGATTCAAATCTATTCTTTTTAATGGCTGAGTAATACTCCATTGTGTATATTTACCACAAGTTTCTTATCCATTCATCTGCTAATGGACATCTATGCTTCCTGAACCTAAGCATATGTTTCCTCTCCCAAGTTAGCAAAGTTTTAGCTATTACCTTCAAATAAGTCTCTGCCTCTTTCTCTTTTTCTGAGACACATGTAATGTCCATTTTAGTATTCTTCTGTTTTAGAGGTATCTTAAACTAGACTCAGTATTAAAAATTCTTCTTTCTGTTCACTTTGGGTGATTTCCACTACTTTGTCTTCCAGATTGCTAATCCATTCCTTTGTATTATATAATCCATTGTTGATTCCTTCTAGTATAATTTTTAGTTTAAGTTATTTTATCCTTTAGCCCTTTTTACTTTTCTTCCTTATCTTTTATATCCTTGCTAAATTCTCACTATGTTAAAATTTTCACATTCTTCTCATGCATTCATTGAGCATCTTTGTAATCATTAACTTGCACTCTTTATTAGGCTTATTGCTTATCTTAATTTTGCTTAGTTCTTCTTGGAATTTGTTTGATGTTTTGTCTGGAATGTATTCCTCCATTCCCTTATTTTGCCTAATTTTGTCTGCTTATTCCTATGTATTAGGAAAGTCAGTTACATTTCTTGATAATAGACAAGTAGTTTTATATAGAAGATATCCTAAAAGACCCAGCAGTATGTGCCCCTCTGGTCACCAGAGATATATACTCTGTGGACTCTTCTGCTGAAGTGTAGCCAACTACTGTGAGCACACTGGCATGAAGGACTGGCTATAATTACTTGGCCTGCCATCGCATTGCTGGGCATTATTGAGTCCTGGCACAGTTGGTTACATAGCCATTGGAGTCCTGGGTCTTGCACTCATCCACTATTGGACAATGCTGTGTCTTGGCACAGCTGTTTTCAGGGTTTAGGGTATCTCCATCCAAGGATGTCTTGATAGTGGATGGCTAAATTCCAAGAATTGGAGGCTAGGTGGAAGCCATCAAAATAAAACCTAACAAAACCATGTCCTCATGGCAGAATGAGCTTCCAAAAAGGTTGCCACTGGTGGCTTTTTAACTGGGAATGTTTTTTTGTTGTCTCCTACCTCTCTGAGAGAATTTTCAAGATCAAAAATTGTATGTGATACAGGCTATTGTCAAATTACTCCCTTCGCAGTTGTAATTAATGCTTGTGAGATTTTGCATTTGCCTTGGAGAGAAGTCTCTGTTTCCTGTTAGCAAGCTCTCTGGTTTTCAAAGTCAGATATTTGGTTGCTTGTTCTCCTAGTGAAGATCTTCAAGTTGAAGAGCCAGATGGAAAGTTTGGATCCCTTGCTCATTAGGGAGAAACTTTGCAAGGGTGATTATCATCGTCTTTGTGGGATGGCTACTTGAGGATTGAAACTTGACCACCTTTTGTCTCCACCTCTCCAACCTAGTTTGCTGTGGCCCCTTCATTACATTTTTATTTACAGAAAATCTTTTTCTGCTAGTTATTGAATTTTTAATTTCATGCATACAAATCATATGTGCATGAAATTAAAAGAAACTTGTTCCTTGGAAGAAAAGCTATGACAAATCTAGACAATGTATTAGAAAACAGAGAAATTACTTTGCCGACTAAGGTCCTTAGAGCAAAAGATACAGTTTTCCCAGTAGTTTTTATGTATGGATATGAGATTTGAACCATAAAGAAGACTGAAAGTCAAAGAATTGATGTTTTTGAACTGTGGTTTTGGAAAAAGCTCTTGAGAGCCCCTTGGACTGCAAGGAGGTTAAGCCAGTCAATCCTAAAGGATATTAACCCTGAATATTTATTGGAAGGACTGATGCTGAAGCTGAAGCTCCAATAGTATGGCTACATTATGAGAAGAGATGACTTATTGGAAAAGACCTTAATACTGAGAAATATTGAAGGTAGGAGGAGAAGGGATAAACAGAGCTTGAAATGATTGGATGGCATCACTGGCTCAATGGACTCATGAGTTTGAGCAAGCTCTTGGAGATGATAAAGGAGAGGGAAGCCTGGCATACTGCAGCGCATGCAGTTGCAACTAGTCAGACATGACTGAGCGACTTAACAACAACAGTTGGGTTTTTCTAATTAATACTTGTTGTGTAGTTAGTTGTTCCTTTGATGTGTCAATAAAAGGAGGGGAATAAATCATCTTTCTACTCGGTCATCTTGGCCACAACCTTGCCCTAATGTCCATAACTTATTCCACAATTTTCAAATGTTAAAATAAGTTTTTGGAAAGACGACTTACTTTTTGGCATTGAAGTGATGCTTGCTAAAGTAGAAACTTACTTGATGGATACATGCAAAATATAGAGACCAACAGAAAGCCTGATCAGATCGTTTGTTCTGAGATGAAAAAAGGAACACTCCCAAGCAGGGAAGAGAGAAAGAATACAGAAACTACTGAAGCACAGCTGATTATAGTATATTGGGAAGTGATAGAAGTCAGACGGAAAGCTAGTTTAGCAGGTCCTGAAGTGTCTTTATCTACACCAATGCAGACAGCACTAAGCCCTTGTACCAAAAATACAATGCTAGAATATGGCAAATTACATGGGCTCAAGTCTTCATTATTCAATCCTTCTTATCTTGTAATGCACAGCCCTAGAAGTTTGATACTGAAAGACTGATATATAAAATATATGTATAGATATGAAAATCCATCTCTCTAAGATCTTTCTGTACTTTCAGTTTAAAATCGCATTTGCATGGGTACTTTCTGGTAGTCGAACAGTTAGAATTTTGTGCTTTCACTGAAGGGGGTTCAAGTAATTTGATCCCTTCCAATACCAGAAAGGTCTTAGTTTCAGTATGATCATTGCCACCATCACTTCTAACTGACAAGAAGTTTATTTTTTTTAAACTTGATATAACATACAGATGGGTAACAAACACATGAAAAGATTCTCAACATCACTCAATATCAGAGAAATGCAAATCAAGACCACAATGAGGTACTATTTCACACCAGTCAAAATGGCTGTGATTCAAAAGTCTACAAGCAATAAATGCTAGAGAGGGTGTGGAGAAAAGGGAACCCTCTTACACTGTTGGTGGGAATGCAAACTAGCACAGCCACTATGGAGAACAGTGTGGAGATTCCTTTAAAATCTGCAAATAGAACTGCCTTATGACCCAGCAATCCCACTGCTGGGCATACACGCCAAGGAAACCAGAATTGAAAGAGACACGTGTACCCCAATATTCATCGCAGCACTGTTTATAATAGCCAGGACATGGAAGCAACCTAGATGTCCATTAGCAGATGAATGGATAAGAAATTTGTGGTACATATACACAATGGAGTATTACTCAGCCATTAAAAAGAATACATTTGAATCAGTTCTAATGAAGTGGATGAAACTGGAGCCGATTATAAAGAGTGGAGTAAGCCAGAAAGAAAAACACCAATACAGTATGCTGCTCTTAAGTTGCTTCAGTTGTGTCCAACTCTGTGCAACTCCATAGATGGAAGCCCACCGGGCTCCCCCATCCCTGGAATTCTCCAGGCAAGAACACTGGAGTGGGTTGCCATTTCCTTCTCCAATGCATGAAAGTGAAAAGTGAAAGTGAAGTCACTCAGTTCTGTCCGACTCTGAGCGACCCCATGGACTGCAGCCCACCAGGCTCCTCCATCCATGGGATTTTCCAGGCAAGAGTGCTGGAGTGGGGTGCCATTGCCTTCTCCACCAATACAGTATACTAACACATATATATAGAATTTAGAAAGATGGTATTGATAACCCTGTATGTGAGACAACAAAAGAAACAGATGTGTAGAACAAACTTTGGGACTCTGGGAGAGGCAGAGGGTGGGATGATTTGGGAGAATGGCATTGAAACATGTATAATATCATGTAAGAGACAAATTGCCAGTCTAGGTTCGAAGGATACAGGATGCTTGGGGCTGGTGCACTGGGATGACCCAGAGAGATGGTATGGGGAGGGAGGTGGGCGGGGGGTTCAGGATTGGGAACTCATGTACACCCGTGGCGGATTCATGTTGATGTATGACAAAACCAATACAGTATTGTAAAGTAAAATAAAGTAAAACAAACAAACAAACTTGAGATGGTCTACTCAGAGCATTTGCCAAGTTTCTGTGTTCTTGAGTTCTTTTTCTGCCGCATTCCTCTTCTTTGTTAATGTGCCTCAGAAATTTCAGTTGCCTCAACCTCCTCCACTCTGTCTCCTCAACTTAACAGAATGGATGTCACTGACAAAATGTACCTGTATCAGGAAGCCTTGCTGGTGTCAGGGCTCATCTTATAAGTTCTCTTCTCCAAGTAATAACAGTCCTTTGCTGCCTGATATACAGTATCAAAAAAAAATCTGCTTCATTTATTTTGCTTATTTTTATATTGCTCTTACTATAATTAGTGGTGTACTAGATGGTTTATCACAGCTAGAGGTAGACAGCTATGACTGCTATTTTCCAGGAAAAAAAAATAAAAAGTCATTACTAAGCAATTTGAAAATGCATCTGGACCTAGATGAATTTACATCTCACAGAAATCTCTGTTTGCTGGCTGTACAGTCTCTCCCTGATAATTTTATGCCACTCACAATATGAGTACTGGTTGTTTTCTGAGAATGTTTTAGTAGCTTCTGGTAGGTTTATGAAAGCCTTGTGTATATCTTTTAGAACTGATATCATCACTTTGGAGGAAAGCCCTGGAAGAGAGCAGAAGAGCACTACTCTGAGCATTGTATATATTCTTGATGACCTTGAGGAAGGAAGCATGTGGTGAACATATGTAGACATCTATTAATCTGAGATGAAAATTATCTAGAGGAGTCAGAATCTGGAACATAAAAATGTTTGAACAACTTTAACCAACATGTCTTTTATATTTTCTGTTTTACATAAGCACAAGAGAACTACATTTTAAAAAAAAAAATGAGAATCTTTTTTTCTTCTTGCATGTTTACTTTTGTTTGTTTCTGGCTGTGTCATACCACATCTTAGTTCTTCAACCAGGGATGGAGCTTTTGCCCTCTGCAGTGAAAGTGCAGAGTCTTAAACACTGGACTGCCATGAAAGTTCCAAGCACTACATATTTTAAAATCTATTGTTGAATAAGCCCAATATGACTTCTAAAAAGAATGAAATGACATTGATAATATATTTTAGTTTATTATTTTAGTTCACTATTTTGTTTTCCTTCTAAATGTTACCAAAGTTATATTCAATTGAATTTTAAATATTTCAAATATATCTGTTTGTTTATATACAAGAAACTTAAAGTCAAAATGAGTATTTACCATAGTTATTCTCTCTACTTTCTGCAAATACTCTTCTCAAGGGCTTCCCCAGTAGACAAAGTTAAGAAAATTCTGTAAATATATTGTCAAGTGGCCAATAAATTTTTGAAAATTAAAGATGGCTACTGAATATTACCATAATAAAGTGAAAATCTCAGAAACTAAATATTCTAGAACAAGTTAATCAAATCAGAGCCACCAGTGATACCCAAATGATATCAATATTAAAATTATTAATATATAAATGTATTAATTCCAGACCTCTTGATCATATAAATGCTTCACTTCTTAAAATAGTATCTTAATACTTATCTCTTCTTTCAAAACATTTAGACATAAGCTAACATTCTTTTCATCTTTTCTATATCTTTGACCAGTTTCACACACTGTATTGAAGGTTTCCTTAAAATGATATTTTTGAACTTGTTTAATAGTTGCCTGCAAGCCTTTACTTTTTTCAGAGTATCTGCTTGTCCTTTGAATAAATAAGAGTTGAGAGAATAAAACATGAATATGCCCCCTGTAGGTGTCATTTTTAAAATACTGTATATGGAGTTTGTATCTGTGAATCCTAGTACTACTTATTAAGAGAGTAAATGGGGTCATACTTTGAACTGAACTGAAATGCATGTGTACATTCATATGCAAGCATTCATATACAAATACAGTTCATAATAATGGAGTTATGAAAAGCACTATCCTCAGGGTGCAGATATATCTGATATGTGTAACTAGAAGATGCAGTGAAGCCTGCAGTATGCTTTCAGGAAAACTTTTAGAGAAGATAAATTGTTCTCAAATAGATTTTATGTCTTTTATAATGAAGCATCTAAATCCTACTTCTCTTTGTATTGTCCCAGTCACATATCAAGTACGCTATTAAAACAATAAATGCAAAATTGTTTAACACCATACATATTAATACCCAAGTTTAAGTCTTCCACATGTTATCCAAAGGTAATATATTTTTATGAATTTAGATTTAGATAGATAGATGTAGATATTTTTCTACCATATAGATCTGTATAAATGCAGGATCTTTGAGACTCTCACTTTTCTTTAAAGAAGTATATTCCAAAGTTTCCCAGTGCATTCACCTAAGAAGTCTACTACAGTCAACATAGAGATAGAATTACAGAACACACTGAACTTTTGTGAAAAATGATAATTTACTATTAGGGCATTTGCCAGCTAGAAACCACTCTGTGTCATGATGACTTTACTTCAAATTTGTTTCCTGTTTCCTCTATTACATATTTCTGAACTTCTGCATCAGGGATAAGTACACCTATCAAGTTCTTTGGTAGGGCATCACCTAAATGTTTAATTATCACTTAGAGTTGAATTAAAGCCATATTCATAGTTAATGAATCAAATAATATCCGAGTGGGATCTAAAATCATTTGCTTTATAATGAGCTTTAATATGTTTTATTTTAATCTTTCTGAATTTTCGATGTTTAAATTTCAAGATAAATATAAGACAATAAGAAATAATTCAGCTTCATAAAGAGACAAAAATCTACCCAAGTTCTTTATCTTCTGCCTATATTTTTATTTTATTTAATATTAATAAAATTATTCTAGTATTTTAAACTATTTCTTAACCTCATGATGAAAATCACTAAAACAATCAGACTCCATGATACTATTTGCTAATCTCACCCTATCTTGATTATGAGAAATATAAAATAAATAAATTGTTATTATTATTCAGTCACTTAATCATGTCCGACTCTGCAATCTCATGGATTGCAGGAGACCAGGCTTCCCTGTCCTTCACTATCTCCTGAGTTTGCTCACATTCTTGTCCATTGAATAGGTGATGTTATCTATCCATCTCACCATTATTTGCTTTGTGGTATTAAAACACTTAATATAAACCTTTCTGAACTTGCATAAAGCAAATCTTACTCATGTCAACAGAATCATGCTCTACCCTATGTGAAGCCAGTGTTCATATGAATTATAAAGTGAAAGTCACTCAGTCGTGTCAAATTCTCTGTGACCCCACTGACTATACAGTCCATGGAAATCTCCCAGGTCAGAATAGTGGAGTGGGCAGCCGTTCTCTTCTCCAGGGAATCTTGCTGACGCAGGGATTGAACACAGGTCTGCACTGAAGGTGGATTCTGTACCAGCTGAGCTACCAGGGAAGCCCCAAAATTATAAAGAATGGCTTAAATTAAGCAAGTCAAAATTAAAATATTTAAATGTGTGTCACTAGTGCTATTGACAGAGAAGGCGATGACACTCCACTCCAGTACTCTTGCCTGGAAAATCCATGGACAGAGGAGCCTGGTAGGCTGCAGTCCATGGGGTCGCTAAGAGTTGGACACGACTGAGTGACTTCACTTTCAATTTTTACTTTCATGCATTGGAGAAGGAAATGGCAACCCACTCCAGTGTTCTTGCCTGGAGAATCCCAGGGACAGGGGAGCCTGATGGGCTGCCTTCTATGGGGTCACACAGAGTCAGACACGACTGAAGTGACTTAGCAACAGCAGCAGCAGCAGTACTATTTAAAGATAATTAAAATTATTTAGTAAGTGGTATTAATAAAATAAATTAGTAAAATTAAATAAAAGTCATTAAATTATTAAACAATAAAATTACGTACTAATTAAATGATATTTGAAGAGAATTGATTATATTCAAAATGAAAAATTGAGCTATGCCCATTTAGAATGGTTTTCCATACAACAATAGCTTTCTCTATTTCTCCAAGTATTCTTCCCACCCTACCCCCAAATCCTCTGTGCACTCATTTTAGACATGAGATGCATTCACATCATCTAGATTCACCTTATAAATAGCTAATCTATCTAAGATTTTGCTATTTGTACTAACCTCGGTATAGTAGTTCTTGGTTTATCATTGTATTTTATTGTTATAGATTTCTACTTAGTTGTTCTTTTCTTTTCTTTTCACAATTACCATAATTATTAGCATAAAGCTAATCATTTGTAAAATATGAGAAAATGACATAATATAGCATAGATAATATTACAATGCTTTTACCACTTTATTTCTATATGATATTTGTTCATTCATTTTAAATTTTGAATAAATCTTTCAGAGTTACTAAATATAAAAATAAACTTTCAGACCTTATTAATATATTTCTCAAAAATATTTTGTTCCTGTTGCCAAATTTAAAAAGCCAGTACAGTAAGCCAACCTGAAAAATAATAATAAATGGAAAACTAACGTCCATAGTTATTATCTGTCATGCAAAAATATTTTAATACACTTTAAAGGTTTGAGTCAAATCATTTTTTATGAAGAAAGAATCATCAGCGACATTAATCACATTAATGAACTTAACATCATTTAGCTCTTAGACCCCTTGTCCTCTAAATGACTGGAAATGCTGCACTCATTAGTATATCAAAGATTTTTATTTTTATTTTTTGGCATTTTTACTGGCAGGCTTATATATAGAGAATAGTACCTCTCCTAATTTATTGATGGGCAAACAGGAAATGCAAGTTTCACTGCCCTACCTGGGACCAGTGTGAGACCTACTGGCATAAACTCTTCAGAAGAATGCTTCTAAATCACATGCTTGTGTGATGGCTTTTAGTGACACATTTTTTTGGTCCTAATTTTGCATATGATATAAATTTTCTATGAAAATTATGACTAAAAGAGCTTTTTAAATTTTAATTCTGTAATGCAAAATTGCTAATATGGGGTTTCACTTTGGCTGGATGGCTACAAAGTATTTTGTTTATCTGATACACTTTTAACCACACATAAAGCATAAGTAATAAAATATCAGTGCTTTGAATTCATGTTACTTTTCTGGATTAAATATATATTTATATAGATAGATATAGATATATATAGATTATATAGATAGATATACGTAGGTAGATATGGATAAAAATATAGCTATAGTCCTAGTCAATGTACTTAGAAAGGGTTTTAGCATAGTCTGTCTCTGAGTAATTTAACAGTCTGCATGTGATTTCTTAAAAAGTATCTTCAAAATTATCTTCCCTATTTGATTGGCTTTGTGTTATTCAATCCATCTTCCTCAATAAGGCTTGTTTTTAACAAGGAAATTAAGGTTTGTATTTTTTCTCCTGAGTAATTGAAAAGAAGTTATATTCCTACAGAAAATTGCTCTTATACAAAGTGTGGTTTAAGATAATTTGCTATTGTGTAAAGGAAGAAAAAAAAAAGACTGTCAATTTTATAAAATGAATAACATATTATTTAAATAAGGATTTTTAAAAAGTGGACATAACCTAGTGAACTTTCAACAAAAACAAGCATTTGGTGTACTAGACATTAGAAGCATAATAGCTTTGTTTAGTTGAGGTTATTTGGATAGGCACAAAAATGGGAAAAAAAGAAAAGGAACAGTGATTTATATTTTTAAAGTGTCATAGAGAAATCAGAGAAGGAGTCTTAAAACCTGCCTGCTATTTTTAAGAATGAATGCAGATGGTAAATTACAGAAGTGATGTTAAATCACACTAGGACCACAGCCTTGTCTAACTCAATGAAACCAAGCCATGCCCGTGGGGCAAACCAACATGGGCATGTCATGGTGGAGAGGTCTGACAGAATGTGGTCCACTGGAGTAGGGAATGGCAAGCCACTTCAGTATTCTTGCCTTGAGAACCCCATGAACAGTAGGAAAAGGCAAAATGATAGGATACCAAAAGAGGAACTCCCCAGGTCATTAAGTGTCCAATATGCTACTGGAGATCAATGGAGAAATAACTCCAGAAAGAATGAAGGGATGGAGCCAAAGCAAAACAAAACAAAACAAAACAAACCAGATGTGGATGTGACTGGTGATAGAAGCAAGATCCGATGCTGTAAAGAGAAATATGGCATAGGAACCTGGAATGTCAGGTCCATGAATCAAGGCAAATTCGAAGTAGTCATCTACTACTGTAGGCAGGAATCCCTCAGAAGAAATGGAGTAGCTATCATGGTCAACAAAAGAGTCTGAAATGCAGTATTTGACACAATCTCAAAAACGACAGAATGATCTCTGTTCATCTCCAAGGCAAACCATTCAATATCACAGTTATCCAAGTCTGTGCCCCAAACAGTAATGCTGAAGAAACTGAAGTTGAATGGTTTTATGAAGACCTACAAGATCTAATATAACTAACACCCAAAAAAGATGTCATTTTCATTATAGGGGACTGGAATGCAAAAGTAGGAAGTCAGGAAACACCTGGAGTAATAGGAAAATTAGGCCTTGGAATGCGGAATGAAGCAGGGCAAAGACTAATAGAGTTTTGCCAAGAAAATGCACTGGTCATAGAAAACACCCTCTTCCAACAACACAAGAGAAGACTCTAGAGATGGACATCACAAGATGGTCAACACCAAAATCAGATTGATTATATTCTTTGCAGCCAAAGATGGAGAAGCTCTATACAGTCAACAAAAACAAGACTGGGAGCTGACTGGGGCTCAGATCATGAACTCCTTATTGCCAAATTCAGACTCAAATTGAAGAAAGCAGGGAAAACCAGTAAACCATTAAGGTATGACGTAAATCAAATCCCTTATGATTATACAGTGGAAGTGAGAAATAGATTTAAAGGCCTAGACCTGATAGATAGAGTGCCTGATGAACGATGGAATGAGGTTCGTGACATTGTACAGGAGACAGGGATCAAGACCATCCCCATGGAAAAGAAATGCAAAAAAGCAAAATGGCTGTCTGGGAGGCCTTACAAATAGCTGTGAAAAGAAGAGAGGCGAAAAGAAAGGAGAAAAGGAAAGATATAAGTATCTGAATGCAGAGTTCCAGAGAATAGCAAGAAGAGATAAGAAAGCCTCCCTCGGTGATCAGTGCAAAGAAATAGATGAAAACAACAGAATGGGAAAGACTAGAGATCTCTTCAAGAAAATTAGAGATTCCAAGGGAACATTTCATGCAAAGATGGGCTCGATAAAGGACAGAAATGGTATGGACCTAACAGAAGCAGAAGATATTAAGAAGAGGTGGCAAGAATACACAGAACTGTAAAAAAAAAAAAAAAAAAAAAGATATTCATGACCCAGATAATGTGATCACCCAGATAATTAGTGATGATGTGATCACTAATCTAGAGCCAGACATCTTGGAATGTGAAGTCAACTGGGCCTTAGAAAGCATCACTACGAACAAAGCTAGTGGAGGTGATGGAATTCCAGTTTAGCTGTTTCAAATCCTGAAAGATGATGCTGTGAAAGTGCTGCACTCAATATGCCAGCAAGCTTGGAAAACTCAGCAGTGGCCACAGGACTGGAAAAGGTCCGATTTCATTCCAATCCCAAAGAAAGGCACTGCAAAAGAATGCTTAAACTACCACACAACTGCACTCATCTCACACGCTAGTAAAGTAATGCTCAAAATCCTTCAATCCAGGCTTCAGCAATATGTGAACCATGAACTCCCTGATGTTCAAGCTGGTTTTAGAAAAGGCAGAGGAACCAGGGATCAAATTGCCAGTATCCGCTGGATCATGTAAAAAGCAAGAGAGTTTCAGAAAAAAACATCTATTTCTGCTTTATTGACTATGCCAAAGCCTTTGACTGGATCACAATAAACTGTGGAAAATTCTGAAAGAGATGGGAATACCAGACCACCTGACCTGCCTCTTGAGAAATCTGTATGCAGGTCAGAAAGCAACAGTTAGAACTGGGCATGGAACAACATACTGGTTCCAAATAAGAAAAGGAGTGTGTCAAGGTTGTTTATTGTCACCCTGCTTATTTAACTTATATGCACAGTACATCATGAGAAATGTTGGACTGGAAGAAACATAACCTGGGATCAAGATTACTGGGAGAAATATCAATAACCTCAGATATGCCAATGACACCACCCTTATGGCAGAAAGTGAAGAGGAGCTAAAAGCCTCTTGATGAAAGTGAAAGAGGAGAGTGAAAAAGTTGGCTTAAAGCTCAACATTCAGAAAATTATGATCAGGGCATCTGGTCCCATTACGTCGTGGGAAATAGATGGAGAAACAGTGGACACAGTGTCAGACTTTATTTTTTTCAGGCTCATAAATCACTGCATATGGTGACTGCAGCCATGAAATTAAAAGATGCTTACTCCTTGGAAGAAAAGTTATGACCAACCTAGATAGTATATTCAAAAGCAGAGACATTACTTTGCCGACTAAGGTCCACCTAGTCAAGGCTATGGTTTTTCCTGTGGTCATGTATGGATATGAGAGCTGGACTGTGAAGAAGGCTGAGCGCTGAAGAATTGATGCTTTTGAACTGTGATGTTGGAGAAGACTCTTGGGAGTCCCTTGGACTGCAAGGAGATCCAACCAGTCCATTCTGAAGGAGATCAATCCTGGGATTTCTTTGGAAGGAGTGATGCTAAAGCTGAAGCTCCAGTACTTTGGACACCTCATTAGAAGAGTTGACTCATTGGAAAATACTCTGATGCTGGGAGAGTTTGAGGGCAGGAGGAGAAGTGGACGACCCAGGATGAAATGGCTGGATGGCATCACGGACTCGATGGACGTGAGTCTGAGTGAACTCCGGGAGATGGTGATGGACAGGGAGTCCTGGCGTGCTGCGATTCATGGGGTCGCAAAGAGTCAGACACGACTGAGCGACTGAACTGAACTGAACTGAACTGAACTGAACTGAACTGATGTTAATTAATCCTCTCAATGAATAGCTTGGCTGGATTCTGCCCCCTAGCCCGCCCCCATTTTTTGATGCTTGATATGGTCTTTTAAAAATTAATGGATATTATATTAAGTCTGTGGTTATTGTCTGAGAAAACAATACATTTACTTCAGTAGTGTCACTCTCTTGCATATGTGCTAAGTCGTTTCAATCGTGTCTGACTCTATTCAGCCCTATGGACTGCAACCTGCCAGCCTCCTCTCTCCATGGGGATTCTCCAGGCAAGAATACTGGAGTGGGTTGCCCTGCCCTCCTTCAGGGGATCTTCATAGCACAGTATTGAACCTGTATCTCTTGCATCTAGCTGCATTAGCAGGCAGGTTCTTTATCAATAACACCATCTGCAAAGCCCATCACCCTCTTATGGGGGCTCGGTTCTCTTACATACTCTGACACCCTAACTTCTATTGATCAGAAACTTTTGTGATCTCAAATTCTACTTCTCCTCTACGGCCATTACATGCAATATCTTTAGATGCAAGGTAATAGTCTGATTTGTTTTGAACAGAAGGGACAGAACAGAAAAGGGACATGTGCCCTTTGAACAGAAAAGGGACAAGTGTGAAATTTTTGTTGAGCATAAAAAAGCCTGGAGTTCAATTAATTCTATTATAATTATATAAATTTGCTTATTAGGTTGGTGCAGAGTAATTGCAGTTTTTGCATTGTTGAAAATTTCCTTTGATATTGGAATCATTCTTAAATAAATGTGGTTATGTTATAAATCATTATAATGTGCATTTGTCACAATGTTTTTTTGTTTTGTTTTGTTTTGTTTTGTTTTGTGAATGACATTACCTGCTGTGTATTTTGTGTTTATTTTATACTATGGAATTAATGATAGACAAAAAGCAAATTCAAAGCTGTTTCTTATTCAAGTTCAGGTTGTAAAGAAGGGGAGACAACTTGCAACATCAACATCACATTTGGCTCAAGAACTGCTAATGAACATATAGTGCAGTGTTGATTCAAGAGTTTTGCAAAGGAGATGAGACTTGAAGATGTGCATATCAACTGATGACTGACCTTCAGAAACTGACCAATTGAGAGCCGTCATTGAAGCTGATCCTCTTATGACTACATAAGAAGTTGCTGAAGAACTCAGTTTTGAACATTCTACAGTTGTTCAGCATTTGAAACAAATTGGAAAGGAGAAAAGCTCGATAGTGAATGACTTATGAGCTGACTAAAAGTTTAAAAAATAGAATGGCTTTTAAGTGTCATCTTTTCTTCTACTATGCAACAACCACAAACCATTTCTCAGTTGGATAGTGAAAATGTTGATTTTACACAACAACTGGCAATGACCACAGATCAGTGTTTAGACTGAAAAGAAGCTCCAAGTTCAGTTCAGTTCAGTTCAGTCTGTCAGTCGTGTCTCTTTGCGAGCCCATGAATCGCAGCACGCCAGGCCTCCCTGTCCATCAGCAACACCTGGAGTTCACTCAGACTCACGTTCATCGAGTCCGTGATGCCATCCAGCCATCTCATCTTCTGTCGTCCCCTTCTCCTCCTGTCCCCAATCCCTCCCAGCATCAGAGTCTTTTCCAATGAATCAACTCTTCGCAACAGGTGGCCAAAGTACTGGAGTTTCAGCTTTAGCATCATTCCTTCCAAAGAAATTCCAGGATTGATCTCCTTCAGAATGGACTGGTTGGATCTCTTTGCAGTCCAAGGGACTCTCAAGAGTCTTCTCCAATGCCACAGTTCAAAAGCATCAATTCTTCAGCGTTCAGCCTTCTTAACAATCCAGCTCTCACATCCATACATGACCACAGGAAAACCATAGCCTTGACTAGGTGGACCTTAGTCAGCAAAGTAATGTCTCTGCTTTTGAATATACTATCTAGGTTGATCATAACTTTTCTTCCAAGGAGTAAGTGTCTTTTAATTTCATGGTTGCAATCACCATCTGCAGTGATTTTGGAGCCCAAAATAATAAAGTCTGACTCTGTTTCCACTGTTGTCCCATCTATTTCTCATGAAGTGATGGGACCGGATGCCATGATCTTCGTTTTCTGAATGTTGAGCTTTAAGCCAACTTTTTCGCTCTCCTCTTTCACTCTCATCAAGAGGCTTTTGAGTTCCTCTTCACTTTCTGCCATAAGGCTGGTGTCATCAGTATATCTGAGGTTATTGAAATTTCTCCAGGCAACCTTGATTTCAGCTTGTGCTTCTCCCAATCAAGCGTTTCTCATGATGTACTGTGCATATAACTTAAATAAGCAGGGTGACAATATACAGCCTTGACGCACTCCTTTTCCTATTTGGAACCAGCCTGTTGTTCCATGTCCGTTCTAACTGTTGCTTCCTGACCTGTATACAGATTTCTCAAGAGGCAGGTCAGGTGGTCTGGTGTTCTCATCTCTTTCAGAATTTTCCACAGTTTATTGTGATCCACACAGTCAAAGGCTTTGGCATAGTCAATAAAGCAGAAATAGATGTTTTTCTGGAACTCTCTTGCTTTTTCCATGATCCAGCAGATGTTGGCAATTTGATTTCTGGTTCCTCTGCCTTTTCTAAAACTAGCTTGAACATCAGGAAGTTCACGGGGCACATATTGTTGAAGCCTGGCTTGGAGAATTTTGAACATTACTTTACTAGCATGTGAGATGAGTGCAATTGTGTGGTAGTTTGAGCATTCTTTGGCATTGCCTTTCTTTGGGATTGGAATGGAAACTGACCTTTTCCAGTCCTGTGGCCACTGCTGAGTTTTCCAAATTTACTGGCATATTGAATGCAGTACTTTCACAGCACCATCTTTCAGGCTGTGAAATAGCTCAACTGGAATTCCATCACCTCCACTAGCTTTGTTCGTAGTTATGCTGTCTAAGGCCCACTTGACTTCACATTCCAGGATGTCTGGCTCTAGATGAGTGATCACATCATCATGATTTTCTGGGTCGTGAAAATCTTTTTTTTTTTTTTTTTTTTACAGTTCTTCTGTGTATCCTTGCCACATCTTCTTAATATCTTCTGCTTCTGTTCGGTCCATACCATTTCTGTCCTTTATTGAGCCCATCTTTGCAGAAAATGTTCCCTTGGTATCTCTAATTTTCTTGAAGAGATCTCTTGTCTTTCCCATTCTATTGTTTTCATCTGTTTCTTTGCATTGATCGCTGAAGAAGGCTTTCTTATCTCTTCTTGCTATTCTCTGGAACTCTGCATTCAGATGCTTATATATTTCCTTTCCTCCTTTGAGTTTTGCTTCTCTTCTTTTCTTAGCTATTTGTAAGGCCTTCCCAGACAGCCATTTTGCTTTTTTGCATTTCTTTTCCATGGGGATGGTCTTGATCCCTGTCTCTTGTACAATGTCACGAACCTCATTCCATAGTTCATCAGGCACTCTATCTATCAGATCTAGGCCTTTAAATCTATTTCTCACTTCCACTGTATAATCATAAGGGATTTGATTTAGGTCATACCTGAATGGTCTAGAGGTTTTCCCTGCTTTCTTCAATTTGAGTCTGAATTTGGCAATAAGGAGTTCATGATCTGAGCCCCAGTCAGCTCCTGGTCTTGTTTTTGTTGACTGTATAGAGCTTCTCCATCTTTGGCTGCAAAGAATATAATCGATTTGATTTTAGTGTTGACCATCTGGTGATGTCCATGTGTAGAGTCTTCTCTTGTGCTGTTGGAAGAGGGTGTTTTCTATGACCAGTGCATTTTCTTGGCAAAACTCTATTAGTCTTTGCCCTGCTTTGTTCTGTATCCCAATGTCAAATTTTCCTTTCACTCCAGGTGTTTCTTGACTTTCTACTTTTGCATTCCAGTCCCCTCTAATGAAAAACACATCTTTTTTGGGTGTTAGTTCTAAAAGGTCTTGTAGTTCTTCATCGAACCATTCAACTTCAGCTTCTTCAGCATTACTGGTTGTGGCATAGGCTTGGATAACTCTGATATTGAATTGTTTGCCTTGGAGATGAACAGAGATCATTCTGTCCTTTTTGAGATCGCATCCAAGTACTGCATTTCAGACTCTTTTGTTGACCATGATGGCTACTCCATTTCTTCTGAGGGATTCCTGCTTGCAGTAGTAGATATAATGGCCATCTGAGTTAAATTAACCCATTCCAGTCCATTTTAGTTCACTGATTCCTAGAATGTCGACATTCACTCTTGCCATCTCTTGTTTGACCACTTCCAATTTGCCTGGATTCATGGACCTGACATTCCAGGTTTGTAATCAATATTGCTCTTTACAGTGTTGGACCTTACTTCTATCACCAGTCACATCCACAGCCCCGAAGCACTTCCCAAAGTCAAACTTATTAAAAAAAAAAAAAAAAGAGTCATGGTCAGTGTTTGGTCGTCTGCTGCTGTTCAGTTCCAGCATTGAATACTATACTGTCTAGATGGCATTGGTCAACAGAAAGGGCCCTATTATTCTACACAAAAATGCCTGACCACATGCGACAAAACTAACACTTCAAAAGTTGAATGAATTGAACTAAGAAGTTTTGCCTCATGTGCCATATTCACCTAACCTCTCACTAACTAACACTTCTTCAAACATCGTGACAATTTTTTGTGAAGAATATGCTTCCATAACCAGCAAGATGCAGAAAATGCTTTCTAAGGGTTCATAAAATCCCAAGCATAGATTTTTATGTTACAGGAATAAACAAATTTATTTCTTATTGGACAAAATGGCTGATTGCAATGGTTCCTATTTGATTAATAAATATATGCTGGAGCCTAGTTATAATGATTTAAAATTTATGATCTGAAACCTCAATTGTGTTTACAGCTAATTGTGCACCAACTTAATAGCTTTGATAAACGTGCTCTAGAATACACATTACCTGTGATGGTTCTCCCAAGGTCTTTGTCCCATTTCATTAGAGAATATTCTCCCAGTTTTATGTCTATAAATAACAATATGTTAGTTGACAACTCTCAGTGTGAAAAATTTATGAAAGGAATTACAGGAAGCAAAAAAAATCATTTATTTTTATTAGCATCTATTTAAAGAAACTTGTTTTCACAAAACTATATACAAAGCTACTGGGTCCAATATATTTTCAATGAATGGCATTTTACAACTGTGAAAAGAATTGTTGTTATCAAGACTAAGTTTTAGTATGATTTTAATAAAGTCATAAATATATCATTTGAATACATTTATATATATATATATATATATATATATATATATATATATATCTTTACTCTTCTCTCTTTTGGTATAGGAATGGAAACTAGCCATTGCCTTCAAATAGAGCATCTTTCTCTTCTATTTTCCCAATACTAAATCTGGTATTTAGTATACTTCCCACTATGTCATGCTAACCTGAGACTATGGGTCTTATAATCTCATATCAAAGAAACTTTTACAAGTATCCTTTCTTTCACAATATTTACAAAAATGGACAAAGTTAACTTGATCTCTTTGATTAATAGCCTTGACCTCTCAAACTAGCATGAATAATGTATATGTACATGTATATATGCATATATGATGGATCTGTGGTAAAGAATCTGCATGGCAATGTAGGAGATGCAGGTTTGATTTCTGGAGAAGAAAATGGCAACCCATTCTAGTATTCTTGTTTGGGAAATCCCATGGACTGGAACATGGGAGGTTACAGTTCTCGTGGTACCAAAGAATTGGACATGACTTAGTAACTGAAAAAAAAAAAATATATATATATATATAATTTTCTTTGAGATTTAAATGAACCACGTCTAAACACACTGTAAACACTAAACAAATTTTTGTTAATTCTCTTACCTATTGATGTTTGTTTATGTGAATCCTTTAAATTATATTTTTCTTCTTAGTTCTGTTAGTTTTTAAATGATTAAAAACAAAACATGAAATTAAATTTAAAATTAGAAGAACTGGGTTTAGATTCCAGCACCATTTTTCACACTTAGTGAGACTGCAAGGCAAGGTCTGTAACCTCTTTGATATTTTAGATTTCTCATGTATACAATAGTTTTATAATACTTAACCACTGACTTGTGACAATTAAATAAGAAACTTTATTCATAAAGTTTAAAAATGTGCACCTCCATGATGAACAATAACCTTCTGTGAACACATTCTAAGTTGTGTAATTAGAAAGTATTTTCTCTTAGATTAAAATATAAAATATTATATGCATTGTAAATGTTCACATTATAAGGAATAAAGTATGTGGAAATACTTTCATAGTTCTTGAAAACCTAATGGAAATTTCATTTTTTTAAATTTCTCATTCTATTTTGATTGTTTTATATTTTTCTAACTAAGTTCTCTTTCATATAGTCATAAAAATACATATGAATATTCTGAGCTAAAATTTTATGTGAAAATAAATTATTTCATTGTATATTAAGCAATTTCTATCCTGATCTATATGTCCTTGTTACTCTCCTAAAAACCTTTATATATGTGTGTGCTGCTGCTAAGTCACTTCAATCGTGTCCGACTCTGTGTGACCCCATAGAAGGCAGCGCATCAGGCTCCCCGTCCCTGGGATTCTCCAGGCAAGAACATTGGAGTGGGTTGCCATTTCTTCCTCCAATGCATGAATGCAAAAAGTGAAAGTGAAAGTGAAGTCACTCAGTCGTGTCTCACCCTTAGGGATCCCATGGACTGCAGTCTACCAGGCTCCTCCATCCATGGGATTTTCCAGGCAAGAGTACTGGAGTGGGGTGCCATTGCCTTCTCCAATATATGTGTGCACTAGCATGAAAAAAGTGTCATGGTGCCTATCCTCATAGATTCTATAATTTAATTAGAAATAAACATATATATCTTCTAAAATTATTATAATTTCAAGTTACACAAATTGAAAATATGCAAAGATATGAAATTATATAACAGAAAAAAAAACCACACCCTGATTCTAATTGAGGAGACCATACTCAAAGAATTAAAAGAAGTTCATACTCAAAGAAGTTCGTACTCAAAAAATTAAAAGTTTAAGCTAAGAGCAGAAAGACCAGTAGGCTTGGGTTGGGTTTGAGTAATGAGAGAGAAAGTTGCTTCTGGTTATGGAAAAATCATAGCTCCCTCTTTCCATGATTGTTGGTATGGCAGCATTAGCAAACCAGACTGAGGTGTCTTAGTATGCAAAAATGAGTCTTCAATGTTATTGTACCATATATGCCGTTATAATCCAGAGTTGATCAGTACCACTCCTATTTTGAAATAGCATAGAATACAGCTCCTAGTATCAAACTATTTGCAACTTACTTATGAGAATCATACTTTATATAATGCAATATAATCATGTAATTCAAGAAAATATAGGTTATGTGCTAACAGATTGATAGTTGATAAAAATTGAGAGGAAAGAAAGGTAGAGAGAAAATGCCAGATAGGATTTATGAATATGCCATTTGCTTAGAATTAAAGATTCATATAAGGAATAGCAGAAGCTGAAAGTAAAAAGTTCAGTTCAGTTCAGTTCAGTCACTCAGTCGTGTCTGACTGTCTGCGACCTCATGGACTGCAGCAGCATACCAAGATTCTCTCAGTTCAGTTAGTTCAGTTGCACAGTCGTGTCCGATTCTTTGCAACCCCATGAATCACAGCACGCCAGGCCTCCTTGTCCATCACCAACTCCCGGAGTTCACTCAGACTCATGTCCATCGAGTCCGTAATGCCATCCAGCCATCTCATCCTCTGTCGTCCCCTTCTCCTCCTGCCCCCAATCCCTCCCAGCATCATCCCTCCCAGTCTTTTCCAATGAGTCAACTCTTCTCATGAGGTGGCCAAAGTACTGGAGTTTCAGCTTTAGCATCAGTCCTTCCAAAGAAATCCCAGGGCTAATCTCCTTGAGAATGGACTGGTTGGATCTCCTTGCAGTCCAAGGGACCCTCGAGAGTCTTCTCCAACACCATAGTTCAAAAGCATCAATTCTTTGGCACTCAACCTTCTTGACAGTCCAACTCTCACATCCATACATGACCACAGGAAAAACCATAGCTTTGACTAAACGGACCTTGGTTGGCAAAGTAATGTCTCTGCTTTTGAATATGCTATCTAGGTTGGTTATAACTTTTCTTCCAAGGAGTAAGCATCTTTTAATTTCATGGCTGCAGTCACCATCTGCAGCGATTTTGGAGCCCCCCAAAGTAAAGTCTTTCACTGTTTCCATCATTTTCCCATCTATCTGCCATAAAGTGATGAGGCTGGATTCCATGATCTTAGTTTCTGAATGCTGAGTTTTAAGCCAATTTTTTCACTCTCCTCTTTCACTTTCATCAAGAGGCTTTTTAGTTCCTCTTCGCTTTCTGCCATAAGGGCAGCATCATCTGGATATCTGAGGTTATTGATATTTCTCCCAACAATCTTGATTCCAGCTTGTGCTTCATCCAGCCCACGAACAGCATGATAAAGACAGTTATCTGGCCACATATCTTGAACTCTATCCTGTAGTTAGTGACAAAATACTGAAGGTTTTAGATTGTGTTCTATAAGCCATCATGGGGAAAAAAAAATCTCTGATTTATAGAGATTGCTCAGTTCAGCAATACCAGTCTAAAACAATGTTAGCATTATACAAAACAAAAGTGTTTTTTTTTTTCCCAAGTACTCCCAGTATAATAAAGACAAATAATTATTCTTAACTGCATGCTATTTTATTTACATGCTATCAATGATTCTACATTTTAATGGATATGATTATTGCTTAGAAACTGATACCTGGTTGAAGTCCTACAAATTATTTTTCACTTCAAAATATCTAACCTTCTTTCCAAAGACTGATTCCAAATTGGGAAAAGAGGACATAAAGGCTGTATGTTGCCTCCCTGCTTATTTAACTTAAGTGCAGAGTAAGTCATGCAAAATGCTGGGCTGGATGAAACACAAGCTGGAATCAAGATTACTGGGAGAAATATCAATAAACTCAAACATGCATATAACACCATCCTTATGGCAGAAAGGGAAGTGGAACTATAGTGTCTCTTGATGAAGGTGAAAGAAGAGAGTGAAAAAGCTGACTTAAAACTCAGCATTCAAGAAAAGAAGATCATGGCATCTGGTCCCATCACTCCATGGAAAATAGATGGAGAAACAATGCAAACAGTGACAGACTTTATTTTCTTGAGCTCCAAAATCACTGCAGATGGTAATTGCAACCTTGAAATTAAAAGGCACTTGCTCTTTGGAAGAAAAGCTATGACCAACCTAGGCAGCATATTAAAAAGCAGAGATTTTACTTTCCCAACAAAGGTCCATCTAGTCAAAGCTATGGTTTTTCCAGTAGTCATGTATGGATGTCAGAGTTGGACTATAATGAAAGTTGAGAGCTAAAGAATTGATGCTTTTGAAATGTGCTGCTGGAGAGGACTCTTGAGAGCTTGTTGGACTGCAAGGAAATTCAACCATTCAATCCTACATGAAATCAATCCTGGATATTCATTGGAAGGACTGATGCTGAAGCTCAAACTCCAATTATTTGGCCACATGTTGTGAAGAACTGACTCGTGGGAATAGACCCTGATGCTGGGAAAGATTGACGGCAGCAGAAGAAGACAACAGAGGATGAGATGGTTGGGTGCCATCACTAACTCAATGGACCTGAGTTTGAGCAAACTCTGGGAGTTTGTGACGGTCAGGGAGGCCTGGAGTGCTGCTGTTCATGGGGTCTCAGAGTCGGACATGACTGAGTTACTGAACTGAACCTTCCCTCAGATATGGAAAAATGGAAATAAGACAATTCAGATCTCAGGTTACAGACTTTTAAAGACGATAAATGTGATCTCTACTGCTTTTGTGTCATTGAGGGATATCATCCTTCCTCAATGTTATTAGGTTTTAGTGCAGTGCATGAAAATATATGTTTTCTCTCTTCTTCCCTAGTTTTTAATATATTGTACTATGTAATATAGGCATAAAATAAAGCTTTCTATTGTAACTTGGGTGCCCAATCCATTGTCCCAATTTTGCTTACAGCCACTGAATGGCACATTAATTGCTAAGTGGATTAAAAATGAAAAAGCAACATTAAAGAATAAAAGTCACATTTATCAGCAAGATCATTTTTCCTACCATGTTCCTGATTGTTTCCTAATAATTAATTGGAATATCCTCATAGATTAATACAAAATTACTTCAAGTTTGAATTCTACAAAGAAAAAAAATATTTAGAGCAATCTGAAAATTTAAAACAATTTAAAATCATATTTTCCTTGGTGAAATATTATCAAAACTAGAGATATGAATGAAATCTAACGTGTCGAAGGGGTGTGAATGCATTTTTAAGATTTAATATTATAATCTACTCATAGGAAAAAAATATAAATTATTTCACTTGGTCACATAGGAATGCAATTTTTCTTTTTATATTTGCTTTTGAGTTTTAGCATTTATCATACAGAAAGCTCTGACAATGGAGATAATCTCACACATATAAGTAATAATGAATAATTTGACAATGATCAGTACATGTGTAGTATGTTCTTGAGGAGGAACAATATAAAATTTAGTACCATGCCTCGCCATTTTACAATAAATACAAAGTAAAATAAAACACATTATCTAAGACAATATGGAAAAGTTTGACTCTAATTAAAGTTTATAAATAATTTCAGATTGTTCACAGTTCCTTTGAGTAATTATTTCTATTTGAGATCACTTTTTTATTTTCTAATATAAATTTATTTATTTTATTTGGAGGTTAATTACTTTACAATATTGTACTGGTTTTGCCATACATCAACTTGAATCCACCACAGGTATACACGTGTTCCCCATCCTGAACCCCCCTCCCACCTTCCATTCTGTACCATCCCTCTGGGTCGTCTCAGTGCACCAGCCCCAAGAATCCAGTATCATGCATCGAACCTGGACTGGTGATTCGTTTCATATATGATATTTTACATGTTTCAGTGCCACTCTCCCAAATCATCCCACCCTCTCCCTCTCCCATAGACTCCAAAAGACTGTTCTATATATCTATGTCTCTTTTGCTGTCTCACATACAGGGTTATCATTACCATCTTTTAGAGTGTACTACTAAGTATTAGTACTTTCTGACAATTTATTTGCAAGTAATTTTAGAATTTAAATATGTACAAGTGTACAAAAATAATACATGTCTATGAAATTTAATAAAGTTGAGAAATCTGCATAACCAGCAAAAACACAGAAAATAAAGCATTGTCAGAATGCTCACATTGCATCTCTTTCTGTCTCCTACCAGAACATAAAGGAGAAGTTAGAGAAAGCTTTGGAAAGAGCATGCAGACAAGGAGAAAACAATCACTATGTCATCAAGCATCAATGGAAGGAGAGATCTCTCCACCTCAATTAAAGGTTTATTTTCATGTTTGGGAATTCATGTACACCCGTGGCGGATTCATGTCAATGTATGGCAAAACCAATACAGTATTGTAAAAGTAAAATAAAGTAAAAATTTAAAAAGAAAAAAGATAATAAGAATAAACAGAAGAGGACCAGATTCAGATAACTCAGAAATGCTTGCAGAAGTGTTGTTTCTATGCAATTGAACTTAATTTATGATCTTCTAGGTGCATCCTTGAAATTATTTTGTTCTATAATTGTATTCAAAAATATTATAATTACAAAATACTTTAAAGTCAATCTTCTAAAATATAAACCATACTAAGTTACATCAAAAGTAGGAGTACTGTATGTACAAGGAAGAAATACAAGAGAGCTGAGATTTAAACTATAACTTTGTCTAAATTAGTAGACAAACCTTATTTATAACTCACGTTATGTATCATTATAGTAAAGCATGAAGCTTGGACATATATAATACAGATATTGTCAGTTCAGTTCCGTTCAGTTCAGTTCAGCCATTCAGTTCAGTTCAGTCGCTCAGTCGTGTCCGACTCTTTGCGACCCCATGAATCACAGCACGCCAGGCCTCCCTGTCCATCATCAACTCCAGGAGTTCACTCAGACTCATGTTCATCGAGTCAGTGATGCCATCCAGCCATCTCATCCTCTGCCGTCCCCTTCTCCTCCTGCCCCCAATCCCTCCCAGCATCAGAGTCTTTTCCAATGAGTCAACTCTTCGCATGAGGTGGCCAGAGTACTGGAGTTTCAGTTTTAGCATCATTCCTTCCAAAGAAACCCCAGGGCTAATCTCCTTCAGAATGGACTGGTTTGATCGCCTTGCATTCCAAGGGACTCTTAAGAGTCTTCTCCAACACGACAGTTCAAAAGCATCAATTCTTTGGCGCTCAACCTTCTTCACAGTCCAACTCTCACATTCATACATGACTACTGGAAAAACCATAGACTTGACTAAACAGACCTTAGTCGTCAATGTAATGTCCCTGCTTTTGAATAAACTATCTAGGTTGGTCATAACTTTTCTTCCAAGGAGTAAGCGCCTTTTAATGTCATGGCTGCAATCACTATCAGCAGTGATTTTGGAGCCACCCAAAATAAAGTCTGACACTGTTTCCACTGTTTCCCCATCTGTTTCCCATGAAGTGATATTGTCAGTACTAGTCATCAATTTTATTTTGGGCAACAAAGTCCACCATTTTTATTATTGTTTTTGTTTGTTTTGCTTGTTTTCAGGTTTCAATTTGTATATACACATAAATATCAGGAAATGCTGGATGAGCAGAGCTTATGGAGTACAGGATCATTCCTAGTGCAAAGACACTTATACAAAAAGTGCTGGGTCTCATAGGCCACAAATGAACAGTATATATTAAAATAACTGCAGTTAAGATATACTGTGGAGTGAATCACTTTAACACAAACTTTCCCTCCCATGCTTAGCTCTAGAACTTGATGTGAATAAAACATTTTCCTCTGCTAGTGGTATTATAGGCATACTGGAAAACTGAAAAGATCATTGAGTTCTCATAAATATTGCATATCTGGACAACCATTCAAGTTCATTCGTTTCTCTATTGTGCCAGTGTATATGTTTCAAAATAATCATTAAACCCTAAAATACAGCCACTAACTTGAAGTCTGGAGATACAACTTAGACATATATTCCAACTGAGTGGAGATTCTAAAATATCAGTTAACAAAACATCTAAAATAAATAAAACAAAAGGAAAAACCTGACTTCTCTTCTCACCACCTTCCACCTTCCTGGACCTTTCCCACCTTCTTTTAAATTTGGTTTCCTCTTTCTTTGGCATAGAGGCAGGAGTAAGAAAAATATCATATTATTGGTGTGTTTGCACATAGCTTTTGTAATTTGTATCAGAATCTTCTAAACTTATTTTTCTGTAGTCATAAATGTTCATTATTTTTACCTCAGGCATAAGGAAACAAAGTTCTGCCTTCAAAAGAAAATAAAAATCAATATGTGCAAGCATTTAAACTCAGTGCTTTCTTACTAAAACATGGATGTGTGTTCTCAAAAAAAAAAACACTTTATCTTAGCACGGTCAATTTTTGGTTTCAAAACTTGCTTAATTTAAAAAATTTATGCTTTATTAAATCTAGAAATTATTCAAAAGTATCAAAACAAAAGATGTCATGTGTTTTAATAATATACTGAATCACAAAACATTATAAATAAGATAAGAAACGTATATATTACCAGCATATGATAAAACAGTAATCTGGCAGAGTGATCTTAGTAGACTGTAGGAACAAAACACTGTGTCTACATCCTAACTGTTAAATTATCCATTACTTGGGAGATGAAAATAAATATTCTATGTAAATTTTTTAAATGTTTAGTATATATATATATATATATATATATATATATATATATATATACATACACACACACGGAAATATCCCAAGATCTAAATATTTAAGCCTATATGTATTACTTTTAGCTTAATTAAATATTGTATTCTGAGAATTGCAATATTTTCTGCCATATCAGTAAACAAGGATGTTATATTCATCAGTAATTTCAGCCCTCCAATGTGAGTTAATGAACTTTGAGAGACCACCAAAATGAGAATATCTGCCATCAAGCAGACATCAGATAGTAGCTACTCCCCAAACTAAGCCATGAGGAGAGGAATCTCAGGATATGAAAATAAAGGAAACTGGCCCAGTTAGCTGAGGTGCAAATCAATGAAAGATTTCAGTGAGCTCAAATTCTTGCATTTTTCCAATCAAAGCAAAGCAACTGATTTCCTTAACTTGGAGAAGATTCCCTGATATCTTAGTTAGTAAAGAATCTGCCTGCAATACAGGAGACTCCAGTTCAATTTCTGGGTCAGGAAGATGAACTGGAGAAAGGATAGGCTATCCACTCCAGTATTCTTGGGCTTCCCTTGTGGTTCAGCTGGTAAAGAATCTGCCTGCAATGTGGGAGACCTGGGTTCAACCCATGGTTTGGGAAGATCCCGTGGAGAAGGGAAAGGATACCAATTCCAGTATGCTGGCCTGGATGGACTGTATAGTCCATGAGTCGCAAAGAGTCAGACATGACTGAGAGACTTTCACTTTTCTTAACTTGAGATATCTGGTTTTCTTTAATTTACAAATGAATAAATAAATAAATAAACAAAACAAAACCTTTTACCTTCAGACTACCTGCCCTTTGTTGCTAAACTTCTATACAACCTGAATCCTCCCTCATCTCTCAGAGCAGTTCCCTCAGGTTTACTTGAGATGCTGTCTTCCAGACTTAAAGTCCTAAAAATTTCCACCAAATAAAACATAACTCTCAGCTTTTTGGATGTAAAATTTTTAAGTTGACAATTACATTAACATGTATGTTAAAATATATTCTTTAAACATTAAAATTTTGTGATTAAAGTTTTAACTTTATATTATTTTTAAAAGAAGAGATATGTTTCATCTTTCACATCAAATTATTAGTGCAATATTATTAGTAATGAAACTGTTAGCCTTAAATTGGGACTTGAACCCATGTGACCAGAACTTGAACCCACCTAAAACCCAGTGTGGAACTCTAACAACATGGCTGGGACTTGAATCCAGCTAAAAACCAGAGTACCTGATTACAGGACTTAATGAAGCTCAGGACCTTGATATCTCATTGCAGAAGGAATTGAGCTCAACAAAATGGTAGGTAAGAAGTGGATTTATTTAGAGCAAAACATACTCCACAGAGTGTTGGCCATCACAGAAGGTGAGTCTTACCACCTTGAATTTTGGCTTGGTTAGCTTTTATGGTCTGGGTAATTTCACAGGCTAATGACTGGGAGGATTATTCCAACTATTTTCAGGAAGGTGTGGAAATTTCAAGGAATTGGGCCACTGTCCACGTTTTGGTCTTTTGATGGTTCCTTGGAACTGTCATGGCTTCTCTGGGTGTGTCATTTACTTTGCCAGTTGAGGATCAAGGTCTAGTCGAAGTTGACTTGTCTGCCACATTGGGCCCATTTGATTCTATTCAGTTTATATTGTATCCTTAGGCTATGTCATTCTTTCAAAAGTTGTGCCCTGTCCCCTTACCTCCTAATTAAGCATTGTTTATAAATTTATAAGATCATTTAAGAAAACAGAAGATGAATGGATAAGAAAGCTGTTGTACATATACACAATGGAGTATTATTCAGCCATTAAAAAGAATATATTTGAATCAGTTCTAATGAGATGGATGAAACTGGAGCCGATTATAAAGAGTGAAGTAAGCCAGAAAGAAAAACACAATACAGTATACTAACACATATATATGGAATTTAGAAAGATGGTAATGATGACCCTGTATGCGAGACAGCAAAAGAGACACAGATGTGTAGAGCGGACTTTGGACTCTGAGGGAGAGGGAGAGGGTGGGATGATCTGGGAGAATGGCATTGAAACATGTATACTATCATGTAAGAAATGAATCGCCAGTCTATGTCCAATGCAGGATACAGCATGCTTGGGGCTCATGCACGGGGATGACCCAGAGAGATGTTATGGGAAGGAAGGTTGGAGGAGGGTTCATGTTTGGGAACGCATGTACACCCGTGGCAGATTCATGTCAATGTATGGCAAAACCAATACAGTATTGTAAAAGTAAAATAAAGTAAAAATAATAATAATAATAAAGTAAAAAAAAAATTAAAAGGAGAAAAAAACCATAAAACTGATGTTTATTTAGCACAATTTAACTTAGCACAACACAATTTAAAATACAATAAATGTTGAGAGTTAAATGTTTTGTTTTGATTCTTGAAAGTGAAGAGGAACTAAAAGACCTCTTGACGAAAGTGAAAGAGGAGAGTGAAAAAGTTGGCTTAAAGCTCAAGGTTCAGAAAACTAAGATCATGGCATCTGGCCCCATCACTTCATGGAAAATAGATGGGGAAACAGTGGAAACAGTGTCAGACTTTATGTTTTGGGTCTCTAAAATCACTGCAGATGGTGACTGCAGCCATGAAATTAAAAGATGCTTACTCCTTGGTAGAAAAGTTATGACCAACCTAGATAGCATATTGAAAAGCAGAGACATTATTTTGTCAACAAAGGTCCGTATATTCAAGGCTATTGTTTTTCCTGTGGTCATGTATGGATGTGAGAGCTGGACTGTGAAGAAAGCTGAGCCCTGAAGAATTGATTCTTTTGAACTGTGGTGTTGGAGAAGACTCTTGAGAGTCCCTTGGACTGCAAGGAGATCCAACCAGTCCATTCTGAAGGAGATCAGCCCTGGGTGTTCATTGGAAGGACTGATGCTGAAGGTGAAACTCCAATATTTTGGCCATCTCATGAAAGAGTTGACTCACTGGAAAAGACTCTGATGCTGGGAGGGACTGGGGGCATGAGGAGAATGGGACGATAGAGATGAGATGGCTGAATGGCATCACTGACACGATGGACATGAGTTTGAGGAAATTCTGGGTGGTGTTGATGGAGACAGGGAGGCCTGGCGAGCTGCTATTCATGGGGTTGCAAAGAGTAGGACAAGACTGAGTGACTGAACTGAACTGAAAACCTCATGAAAAGTATTTTAAACAGTGCCTGCCTTTTTCTCCTTTTATGTGTTATGATATGGAGAGAGCTTCATTTCAATGTCTTTATGGATTATGGGGCTTCTCAGATGGCGCTAGTGGTAAAGAACCAATCTGCCAATGCCAGAGACACAGGAGATGTAAGTTCGATCTCTGAATTGGGAAGATCCCCTGGAGGAGGGAATAGAAACCCACTCCTGTATTCTTGCCTGGAGAATGCCCATAAACTGAAGAGCCTGGCGGGCTATGGTCCATAGAATTGTAGAGTTGAGCATGACTGAAGCGACTTAGTGTGCACGCACGCATGTGAATTGTTACTTTTTTCTAAGTTTGGATTAGCTTTCCAGCACTTCACACTTTGTGATTTCAAATTCAGGAATTATCTCTGAGAGTTCCTTTGATGTAAGAAATTTGCCTCGCTATTCTATCTGAAATATCATTATATTTTTATTTACAAATATCTATCTTAACTAATCCTTGGAATCTGATTGCAAATTTCACATTACAACATTATTTACATTAGTGGCTTAACCAGATGGCTAACATTAATCAAGGTATCCCATCTTCTGAAATCATGAAACCAATATTTGTTGGTAGAAAAAATAGTATTCCTAAATTCTCTTTCAATCTCTTTGTAATTCTCATTTTATTCACTTTTGCAACTGACTTTCATGCTTTGATTAGAATTCTAGCCAAGAGTTTGGAATCTGCTTAAAAGCACCTACTCTATTTCAACCATAAGCTACCTTCTTTTACTAGTGTAACATAAACTAAAACATATTGAAGAGTTTACCCTGTTTTAATATTCCTCAGACTTTTTCAATACAGTTCGTATTTTAATTTCATGAAAGCCTAAATCAAGCCCTATACTTGGTTTATTGTTGCCAATTTTAAAAACTTACTACAACTAATTTCATTTCTAGAATTGTCAAATTTTGTTTCTGTGCTACACTTCTATCCAAGATAGTCAATTTCTTTCTTTGATAATGCATTTCTGTAAAATATCTAGAGAGTTCCCAGTAAGAGACAAGGGAGTAATACAATGAAATGCTCTGCTGTCTGTGCATGAACTATATACAGATGAATAGTGATCATTCTCCAAAATAATTTGAAAGAAGTGACATGATTAGTTACTACAAAGATGAATATTTGTTATTTGCATATTTATTCATGGGCTAAAGATTTGGCAGGAAAGTGCATGTTTTATACAATTATTTATAGCTAATATACTATTATAAAATAAATTTAACAGTGTTGTTGAAGGAATTGTTTTATTTTATTTAAATATAATTCTTGTATATCATGATCATCCAAAGTGTTGAATGCTATACCCAACATATAAGCTTCATAATCTATGCAGCATGAAGGCAAGGAAATGATTAAACATAAAATAGTTCATTACATTTTATTACAGGGCTATATACAATATGTTATCAGAATCCAAGTGAGAAAGCAGTAGCCAGAAATGTCAAAACAGTTTTGTTAGACCATAAAATCATAATAGTTAATAAGCACTTTGAATAGCAGGATATTATCAAACACTTCTATATTCAACTTTAAATATTCTTTACAGTAATATCAAAGCATGTTTTTATAGAGTAATATCAAAGCATGTTTTTATAGATACTTCTAAACATTACACTGTAAATTACTAAGCATTAGATATGTTAGAGATACCTGGAGAGCAAAGAATTGAGTAACCAAAACTTGAAGGAAAAGGACATTGAGTGAGTTCAGTTTTCTTCAGTTCTTGTTCCTTAAAGAAATTTACCAGTACATAGAAATGGGAGCTGTGAGCCTATGAAGTTGGTTGAAAGAGGTGGCAAGTAGTTATGGAAAAAATGAGTTTTCCCACAGTTTTACATGTTTGGGAGAGAATAATTCGGTTCAAGGACAAATCAGTTATGGAACCTCTGGTGTATACCCCAGTCAGGACCCTGGAAATTATATGGTCTTAATGTACTTTGGTAGTAGAAATTAAGCAAATGAACTAACACAGTTAACCATAATACAGCTTTAAACAGTTCTAACAAAAAAAAAATGATTTAAATAATTGCTTATGCTCTAACTGGCAGCCATATTGAACAATCAAATTCATTTCAGGAGAAGGTAATACTACCCAGAGCTTGCATCATTGTGATAAATATTTTATTCAAAATATATTGTATTAGAGTCAAATTTGCATGTTGGGTGATAAGAACAAATTATTAAAAACCAAAAGAAGAATATGAAGAGATAAACACTGAAATTCAGACACTGAGTTACAATAAGTGTGATTAATAAGTACACAAAAGATTTGTGACCCCATGGACTATACAGTCCATGGAATTGTCTAGGACACAATACTGAAGTGGGTATCCTTTCCCTTCTCCAGGGGATCTTCCCAACCTAGGGACTGAACCCAGGTCTCTCGCATTGCAGGCAGATTCTTTACCAGCTGATACCCAAGAATGGATATCCTAGAGTGGATAGCTACCACTAAAATGAGTAGTTTATCCCTTCTCCAGCAGATCTTCCTGACCCAGGAATCAAATCAGGGTCTCCTGCATTATTGGTGGATTCTTTATTAACTGAGCTATCAGGGAAGACCATTTAATTTATAGAGAATTTTATTAGATAGCTACATTCCAAAAACTAATAAAATGGACTTCTAGTTTTAATTTAGAAATGTGGGAGCTAGGTATAATGTCACTCCCATCCATAAAACAAGCCTAAAATGGAAAAACTCCAAAAAACTCCTCATGAACCTATGACAAAAATTGAAGTCACAGGGCAGATGATCTTACCAAAATGTGGACAGTGACAGAAGTCTTTAGAAAGCAATGGGGACTAAACATTTGTTTACCTGGAGCTTGTGCTTGTGCTTTAACACCATACAAGCATATAAAGCAAACAAACTACAGCAACATATAGGTCTACTGGAGACATAAATGGGCTTGCTTTACAGAGTAAACATGCTGAAGACCACAGAACCCTCTGGTGCTCATACCAGCAGAAAAGTTCAAATCTTGTATTAAGAAACAGAAGTCATTACATGAAGCCAACTCTTGAGTAGATTAACAAGCATCTCACACTAAAACCAAAACAGGATGAAACTTGTACTAGTTTCTCTCTCATATATGTATATATCATATAATATTTTTCCAGATTTCAAAAATAAAATAAAATACAAAATAAATTGAAAAGTAAGAAAAAAAGCAGAATCTGAAAACACAGGGCAATAACCAGAACAACACATAAATGACAAAAATACTAAAACTATCAGAGAGGAAATTCAAAATACTTGTGATATTTATCTTAAAAGTTCAAATGGAATAGGAAAACAACATGCAAACTCTGATTGTTTACTTCAGCAGAGAGATAGAAACTACAAGAATGAAATTTGCTTGCTAAAAATGAAACAATCTATTCAAACTAAAACACTATCTTTGATAGACTCAGTCATTTACTGACCAAGGAAAGAGTGAACATAGGTTGACAGGGAATGGCAAAATGGAATGCAATGAGAAAATATAGAGTAAAAACAAACAACAAAGAAAAAAAAAATATCCAATAGTTGGCCAAGAGCCAACCATGACATTATGTGTCCTGGAATTTCTGAAGAAGAGAAAGAGTAAGTAAGGATAATGATATATTTGAAGAGATTATATTTGAGAAATAACCAAAATTAATGGCAGACATAATACCACAGGTCCAACAGTCTCAAAGTACAAGCATGATAAATACAAAAATAAAAACAAAACCAAAGCAAGAAAAGTGGAAACAGAATGCATTGATATATATTATGTTTTAACTACCGAAAAAAAAAAAAATAAAATCTCGAAAAACAATTTCTTATAATCTACAGAAGTTTTCCCATCTGAAACCATGAGGCAACTAGACAATGAAGTGACAGCTTTAAAGTCTTGAAAAATATGTCCAAACATAATTATATACCCAACAAAAAAGTATCTTTAACAAGAGAAGTTGAAGTTTGCTTTATCAAAAAAATAAGAGCTTAGGAAATTTTTTCCACCAGAAATACACTACAGAAAATGTTTAAGGGAATTTTTAGGTAGAATAAATTTTACATGCATCATAAACTTGGATGTTTGCAAAGTGAAAAGGTTCAACATTTGAAAAATGAAGGCAAAATTTAATTTTCCATATTTTGATTGCTGCAAAATATGTTTCAATGAGTGAACAATTAATTGTACATCCTGTGTTTACAAGGAAATGTTAAATAAATGGCTACAATAATGGCACAAAGAATGGCAAGGAGAAATTTGTAATACACTTTTATAAGATCTTTATGCTACATATGAATCAGTGTGATAAAATTTGAACATGAACTATCATGCCTGAAACATAACTTTAATTCATTGTAAATGTGAAATTGTGAAGATGGAAAATATAATGGTGAAAAAGAACTATATTTGTATATAATTAGGTTCTTTAGGCATTATGTATTTTTTGAACAGTTTTACTTTTTTTAATATAAATTTATTATTTTAATTGGAGTTTAATTACTTTACAATATCGTATGGGTTTTGCCATACATCAACTTGAAACCACCACAGGTATGTACGTTTGGTATCGCCTAAATCATATTACAACTATATATTACTTATTGTATTTATAATCTGCCTCTGTAATTATAAAATATTTAAGAAGCAAATATTTACTAAGAAAATTATTAAGCTAATTAAAGTTTGTACGTATCAACTTCAAAATTTAACTATTGAGGAAACAAATTCAATGATACAAGTTTGTTTCTAAAAACATTTTTATTTTGTTCATCACATAAATAGGGGGAAACGCATATTGGAATGAATGTTGCCAACATGGTGAAGAAAAAGGAGTTTATCATTCTCAAGGCTTCCACATTATAGTTGGCCCTCTGATGCATTCAAGTGATTTCATGACAGGATTTTCAATTTTCTTCTCTTAAACAGCCTGAGTTTGCATAGTCACAAAGTACAGAGTGTATGTAGAGTGCACATATGTGTCACTTTGAGGTTATGGAATTAAATAAAGACAATTCTGTCCTTGCAATAAAACTAATACTACCTCCTTGGGTGGGGGGAACAGGGTGCATATTGACTATTTTTCTTATAATTGCTTTTGTTCTACTCACTCACAATTTGTAACTTTGACTACATGTATTCACAATCTCTCATTTTCCTTGTATTCCTGAAGAATTGACATGATTTTGTTTGTATATTGATCAGAGTTAAAACATGCTGACAACACCATTGAAAGTAATTCCATATAAAACTTAATTCTTTAAAAAGTGCAATGAGTACATATTGAGATAACTGTTCCAAATTTTCTACTAGCAATAACATATTTTTATATTATTCTCAGTAAATGTTTGATTTCTAAAAAGCAAATGATTAGATTCCATTATGCTACTGAAGAATATTTTGTTTCCCTCTAGAGAAAATGATTTCAAACGACAGTTCTGCCAGGATATAGGTTAGAAGATTAATCAAAAGATTCAAATCAATGATTTAAAAGTATATGAACTTAAAGAATAAATCATTGCAGTTACACATGCTAGTTTATGTTATTAAAGACAGAGCTCAACTTTAAACTATTAATAAAATATTATATTTTCTTATTTGAGGGCTCTCATCAATTTTTCACAACTTTTAAAATTTAGAATGAACCTAGATAGCATAAACTTTAAGAAGACTCATTATTTTCAACAAGAGCTGAGTGAATTAAGTTAGTTTCCACAGAGTCACTCTCACATTTTCTTTACTCTTATTTTAAGAAAGTCTTTAAGAGGATACAAGTGGAATTTTTAACATCAAAGCTATTTTTTTTTAACTTTAGAGAATCTCCAAAATGAGAATTACAACAGTGTGAGAAGGACTTTAATCATGGAGCTTTGATTCAGGAGATTTGGGTGGTGTCAAGTCTTAGAAACTGATTTAATTGGTGTTATGAAATTATCAATATCCTCATGCATCTGCAGCGTGTACAACTTGATGATTTACAGAAGCAAATCACTGTAATAACTACTACACCTCCAAAGTCCAGGAGCTAAAAAATGAGATCTTAAATGTTGCCCTTTAGCAAATGTTAGCCTTAGTATGATAAATAATTTTAAGGCTGGCTCAAATTATTCTCATCTTACTAATGTACACTGTTTTAATGTTTTAGATTATAACTTTTATCATTTGCATTTTTATTCATTACTTAGATGATTTATTGCTTTTATTTTTCTTTTTAAAAAGTTTTCTATCCTTGATATTATTTTTAAAACATTATTTATTCATTTATATTATCAGAAAGATATTAAAAAGTAATTATAAAGTTTTGATAAGCAGTGATTACATTTAATACCAGATGAAAATGGAAGTTGCAGTACCCATCTGGATTCAAATCCCTTTAAACGAGCTTGCTATTGTCAAATAACTTTCAAAGTCTATATTATCTAATTAAAAGTAAGGATTTCATAAATACATAGAGACTAATAACTGTATCATTATATAAAGAGTTTATCCCTAGAGTCTGCTCAACCAAAATAACCTACAAGACAGTGAGCCAGAGATAGTACCTAATTTACAAGCAGTGTTGGTTAATATGGGTCATATCTCAAAGGATTATTAACTAATTAATTAAAATAATCTTTCTCTTGAGAAGAAATATTTAAAAAATGCCAATGATGTGGCTAAAAATCTCTACCAAAACTTCTAAAGTTATAAAAGGGAGGGTTTTAATTTTCTATTCAACAGAAAATGAGAATCACACCTAACTCACCCCTAAAAGAATGCTTCAAAGGCTAAGCATCTTCTATTAGATCTCTTGTCATTCAATATCCTGCAAAAATGTTTCTATTTTTTAAAGAAGGAATTTTGGGAGCTTATCAGCAGTACATTTAATTGAGATCGGGTGGTAATAATCTAGACTGTGACCCAGGCAACCTTATTTAGCCAAAGGAAAAAAAAAAAGTCTACAAAACATTTAATTCATGATTTATTAATGAAAACCATGTGTTGCTTACACTCAGTTTCACATTTTCCAAGTAAGCTAATGATATTTTCATCTTGTTAATTAAGGATATTTCACATTTTATATTTATTAACATTGTAAATCATGTCACTAACTAAACTATCTCAAACGAAAATGTCACAAAATAAAATATCTCACTGCTAATAAATAAAACAAATTCACAACTTCTCACTTACTATATGTACTGTGCATTTTCCCGTTCTTTCTTCTGCTGTCTTTGTTTCTTTTCTTTCTTTATCTTTTTGGTAATTGCTTTTGTGTATGTCTTTATCTCACCTTTTAGATCCCGTGAATAGCACATTTTTAATATTTTATGCAATTTGTTTCAGTCTGTTCAACACTTGCTTGGCATTATTTGATATTATTTAATATTGAAATGAGAGGCCAGATACATTTTAAAAAATCTGCTGAGGTCTGTTTTTTATTCTACCTATTTGTATTGGCCACAAGAGACTTTTGAAACTAACAGGAGAAATGCTGGCATTAGTATTCAAGTAAGAAAAAGAAGAAAGTGGAGGAAGAGGAAAGGAAAAAGGAGGAAGGGAAGAGGGAAAAGGGGGAAGGAAAGAGGGAAGGCAGAGGGAAAGGGCAGAAGAAAGAAAGGAAAAGGCTGTGAAATTACTCACTTTAATATGTCAGAGTCACCACAGGCTACTAAGTCCCCAAGGTGACCAGACAAATCAGATTTGGACCAAGTTCAAGATACTTGATTAATTCAATGTTTTTATCACATTTATTCAGTAGTTTAGGCTTTCCAAATGGCTCCTAGTTTAAGAATACTCCTGCCAAGGAAGAAAAGGCAGGAGACACAGATTTGATCTCTGGGTTGGGACCATCTCTGAGTAGGAAATGGCAACCTGCTTCAGTCCTCTTGCCTGGATAATCCCATAGACGGAGGAGCCTGGTGGGCTACAATCTAGAGTCTCAAAGAGTTGGACATGACTGAGTAAGCACATTCATTCAGTAATTTACTTTTTAAGAATAATAATTTTTTTAAAAAAGCTACCAATTACAGACAATTGCCCTTTAATAGTCCATAATACTAAATTATGAATAGATTGGAATTCTTTCTCCAGAAGGGAAGATAATCCCTACTGTTTAATATTAATATGTAATCACATCATTTGTTATAGTTTTGTGATTTCTAAGATTTGGCACAATAGAAAATTTGTAATAAAGTTGCTTAAATAAAAGTTTTGTACTTTCAGTTCTGTCAATTAAATTGGCTCAAACTGTTTCAGCTTGTTAGGCTGTGTTCAAAAGGATTATTCTGTCAAGATCTCAGTCATTCAACAAATGAAATAAGATAGAAAATCTTCGGGCTTTGATTATATACAATTTTTTTTTCTTTTTTTTTTTTTTTTGGTAGGAAGCTACTTTTTGTCTACTCAAACCAGTAGTGGTGTCCCTTGTGGCTCAACTAGTAAAGAATCCACCTGCAATGAGGGAGACCTGCATTCAATCGCTGTGTTGGAAAGATCCGCTGGAGAAGGGAAAGGCTATCGACTCCAGTATTCTTGCCTGGAGAATTCCATGGACAGGATAGTCCATGGGGTTGCAAAAAGTCAAATACGACTGAGCGACTTTCACTACATAAAGCCAATAGAAGATACATGAGACAGAGTACTTTCTTTTTCTCCCTGATGTATACTCCAAACCTAGAACACAGTCTGGCCCATAAAATTGTTTATCAAATATTCATTCAATGAATCAATTAAAGATAGAGATAATGTTATTCACCAGACCATAAAAACTGACAAGAGGAAGAAACTTAGTTCAGAGATGGAATGCAGTTTTGCAGAGGAAATATTCTAATGAGTTTCAGATCAGGAATAATTCCCATAGAATCCTAAGTTGCAAATGGTAGATAGTTCCATTTTTACCACAGTGACAGTTCCATGAAACATATGACTCAATGACCTAAATTCTCTCCAGAAAAAAAAAAAAAAATGTACAATAATTTCTTAAACTTTGACTCCTTGTTTGCTAATCTTCCTTCTAAATTTAAATATCATTTGTTATCAGAGAATATGAATTTTAGACAGTAGTCTCATATTCATGAAGTCATCTACTAATATAATCTAAATCCAAGACAAATAAAAGTGATTTCAAAATTGATACCAGTTTCATAAATATGAACCTGACCAACTTCAGGGTGTGCTGTTATGATAATGAAATATACATTTAAAAAAATTTGCTTCCAAATTGAGATTTTTTTTTCTGTCTGCTCAAATTTTCCCATAGGTTTATCACCAACTCCTACTAAAGGTTAAAATATTTAATATGGGTGATAAAACCCTACATAGTCTATAATCTAGTGGTATTTGCAAATCTTCTCACATCTCTATCCTTCTTGCTTCCTAGGATTTAAATACTGAGTCAGAGTCCCCAAATAATAATCCCTGATGATACAGGATCTTTGGATTTGATATTCTTTTTGCCAAGGATTGTTTTTACATTTATTTTTTATTTAACTCATCCTTTCAAATTTAAAACACTTATGCAGCATGCTTGGGGCTGGTGCATGGGGATGACCCAGAGAGATGTTGTGGGGAGGGAGGTGGGAGGGGGGTTCATGTTTGGGAATGCATGTAAGAATTAAAGATTTTAAAATTTAAAAAATAAAAAAATTTAAAAAAAAAGACAAATGCTTCACTTTTTTATGTAACCAGTTTATACTGTATTATCCTGAGGTTGCCAATAACTAATTTTTTTGCAATAGTATGAACTCATGGATTTAAGCACATTGCAATTCTTACCCTTATTAAAGCCTTCTTTGACATGACCCCCCCAAAAAATAAATAAATAAATAAATAAAACACTTATAAATTAAGATGTCTTCCGTTTAAATTGTTTATTAAAGTGTTATATATATATATATATATATATATATATATATATATATATATATACACACACACACATATATACATATATATACATATATACTCCCAAGTGGCGCTGGTGGCAAAGAACCTGCCTGCCAATGCAGGAGACTTAAGAGACTGGTGGGTCAGTTCTTGGGCTAGGAAGATCCCCTGGAGAAGGGAATGGCAATTCACTTCAGTGTTCTCTTTGTCCATGGAGAATTCCATGGACAGAGGAGCCTGGAGGGCTACAGTCCACAGGGTTGCAAAGAGCCAGACAGAACTGAAGAACAGCATGAAAGCACAGACATGTTTAATTTTAACTATATATGTATACATCACAAACTAATTTGCTTAATAATATTCTATTGAATATTGTGCATTATTTGGACACAATATTAGATGCAAGCATACAATAATGGCAGAAAAAGCTTGATAACTGCCTTCCTGGTTGTTATGTAGCAGAATCAACAGACATTTTTCAGCTTTTCATTTTATAAAACATTTATTGGGAAGATCGCAGATTGCTACTCTATGGGGTATAGCTGTGTTGTAGATTTTTGTATAAAGGAAACTCTGCATAAATGAAGTAATGGATTAAGAAATCTATAAATTTATAATACTGTGTATGTTTTAATGATTGCTATGGGTTAAGCATGGAAATGCAGAGTGTAATTCTGCAAAAGATTCTGTTATGAAAAGATAAGATTTATAGTTTTAGTTTTGCTTCTGTTACAGTTCTAAGTAATTTTCTCTGTTCAAGTCAATGAATCATTCTCTACCTAAGTAAATTGGGATTAATTATAATGCTCACTTAATAATATTTATTTTCAGTTATTTTACAAATTTATATTGAACATCTATTACATGTTAGACATTGTACCTGGAAGTTAAAAAAAGGGAGACAAAAATCTTGGCATTTATTGAGGTTTCATTATTGTTGTTGTAGCAAATATATTTTTAAAATAAATAGTGTTAACTTCTAGTTTTGTTTTCTTTTTGCTCACCTCCATTTTTTAAATTCATATTTATGTAATACACATCATTGTCACTGCCACAGTGAAAAAAAACAAAAGAAATATCACTTTTAGTGGAGTAGAGAAGTCCTGCACGGGAGCTCTCATACTCACACTACTTTTGCACCCTGAATAATAAGAAAGAGGAACGAAGATAAGAATGGTGTTTTTCTACTGGTCAAGTATAGGACATTAATGACATGGGAATTTTTATCTCCTGCTAAAGAAAAAGATGGAATTCCAGCTTATCTATTTCAACTCCCAAAAGATGATTGATATTTAAGTGCTGCACTCAATATGCCGGCAAATTTGGAAAGCTCAGGAGTGGCCAAAGGACAGGAAAAGGTCAATTTTCATTCCAATCCCAAAGAAAGGCAATGCCAAAGAATGTTCAAACTATGGCCAAATTGCACTCATTTCACATGCGAGCAAAACAATGCTCAAAGTTGTCTAGGCTAGGAATCAACAGTTCATGAATCAAGAACTTCCAAATGTTCAAGATAGACTTAAAAAAGACAGAGGAACCAGAGATCAAACTTACAACATCTGTTGGATCACAGAAAAAGCAAGAGAATTCCTGAAAAACATCTATTTATGCTTCATTGACTATGCTAAAACCTTTGACTGTGTGGATTACAAAAAACCGGAAAATTCTTCAAGAATTCCAGACCATCTTACCTGCCTCCTGAGAAATCTGTATGCAAGTCAGGAAGCAACAGTTAGAACCAGACATGGAACAATGGGCTGGTTCCAAATTGAGAAAATAGTATGCCAAGGCTGTACTTTTTCACTCTGCTTAACATACATGCAGAGTGCGTTATGCAAAATATTGGGCTGGATGAAGCAAAAGCTGGAATCAAGATTGCCAGGAGAAATATCAATAACCTCAGATTTATGGATGACACCACCCTTATGGCAGAAAGTGAAAAAGAACTAAAGAGCCTCTTGATGAAAGTGAAAGAGCAGAGTGAAAAAGTTGGCTTAAAAATCATTATTCAAAAAATGAAGATCATGGCATCTGGTCCAATCACTTAATGGCAAATAGATGGGGAAACAATGGAAACAGTGAGAGACTTTACCTTCTTGACCTCCGAAATCACTGCAGATGGTGACTGCTGCCCAAAAATTAAAAGACGGTTACTCCTTGGAAGAAATGTTATGACCTACCTAGACAACATATTAAAAAGCAGAGACAATACTTTACTGACAAAGGTCTGTCTAGTCAAGGCTATGGTTTTTCCAGCAGTCATGTATGGATGTGAGGGTTGGACCATAAGGAAAGCAGAGCACTGAAGAATTGATGTTTTTGTTGTTGTTGTTGTTGTTTTTTCATTTTTTATTTATTTATTTTTATTTAACTTTACAATACCGTATTGGTTTTGCCATACATTGACATGAATCTGCCACAGGTGTACATGAGTTCCCAATCCTGAACCCCCCTTCCACCTCTCTCCTCATATCATCTCTCTGGGTCATCCCAGTGCACCAGCCCCAAGCATCCTGTATCCCGTATTGAACCTAGACTGGAGATTCAACTGTGGTGTTGGAGAAGACTCTTGAGAGTGCTTTGGACAGCAAGGAGATCCAACCAGTCCATCCTAAAGGAAATCAGTCCTGAATATTCATTGGAAGGAATGATGTGGAAGCTTCAATAATTTGCCCACTTGATGTGAAGGGCTGATTCACTGGGAAAGACCCTGATTCTAGGAAAGATTGAAGGCAGCAGGAGAAGAGGATGACAAAGAATGATATGGTTGGATGGCATCACTGACTTGATGGACGTGAGTTTGAACAAGCTCTGAGAGTTGGTAATGGAGCAGAAAACATGGCATGCTGTAGTCCATGGGGTCACTAAGTGTTGGACATGAGTGAGAGACAGAGCTGAAAGGAAAAAGAAAGAAAACAAAAAAAAAGTAAAAAGTTTCCTTTTGCTACAGAAACAACACACTAAGCACCACTTCAGCAATGAGAAAACATCACAGCCTTACACTCTTGTCCTTCTCCAGTGAGGTTATACATATATATATATATATATATATATATATATATATATATATATATCCCATTTTTAGTGTATAGAAATGAAAAATAAATTATGTTTATTAATTTTGCATACTGCAACTTTATGAAATTCATTGATGAATTCTAGTAGTTTTCTGGTAGCATTTTTAGGTATTTCTGTGTAAACTTTCATGTCATCTACAGTGACAATTTCACCTCTTCTTTTCCCATTTGGATTCCATTTATTTCCTTTTATTCACCACTTGCTGTGGCTAGGAATTCCAAAACAAGGTTAAAAAAGCATGGCAAATGTGGCCATCTTTGTCTTATTCCTGATCTTAGAAGAAATGTTTTCAGTTTTTCATTGTTTCAAATGATGTTTGCTGTGAATTTGTTATATATGGCTTTTATTATGTTGTGGCATGTTCCCTCAATGCCAACTTTTGGAAAGTTTTTATCATAAATATGTGTTGACTTTTGTCAACTTTTTTTCTACATTGAAATGATCATATTTTTTTTTTCTCTTGAACTTGTTAATATGGTGTATCACATTGATTAATTTGTATATATTGAAGAATCTTGGCATCCCTTGGGGGATAAAACCCACTTGATAGTTTTGCATTTAAATGTGCTGTTGGATTCAAATTGCTAATATTTTTGTGAGGATTTTTGTATATATGTCCATCAGTGATACTGGCCTGTAATTTTTCTTCTTGTGTGTGTAATATTTTTATCTGCTTTTTAGGTATGAGAGTGTTGTGGGCCTTGTAGAGTGATCTTGGAAGTGTTCTTGTCTCTGCAATATTCTGAAAACAAAAAGCCCTTAAATAGTCAAAGCAACCTTGCAAAAGAAAAATAAAGGTAGCAGAATCAGGCTTCCTGATTTTATACTACAAAATCACAGGAATCAAAATGGTATGATACTGGCAGAAAAACAGAAATATAGATCAACAAAATATAATGGGAAGTCCAGGGGTAAACCCACACATCTATGGTCACCTAATCAATGACAAAGGAGGCAAGAATATACAATGTAGAAAAGATGGTCTCTTCTATAAGTGATGCTAAGAAAACTGCATAGCAGTTATGTGTAAAAGAATTAAAGTAAGACATTTTCTAACACTATACACAAAAATAAACTCAACATAGATTAAAGTGCTGGGTGCCTGACAAAAAGTTAATCTCCAAAATGTACAGTTCATGCAGATCGATTAAAAACAAACAATGACAAAAAAAAAACACCCAATAAAACAATAGACAAATTTTTTAAAATGCTTAAAATCACTAATTATTAGAGAAATGCAAATAGAAACTAAAATGAGATTTTACCTTACACTGGTTATATTGACCATTATCAAAAAATCTAAAGCTGGAAAGGATGTAGAGAAAAGGGAACCCTCCTACACTGTTGGTAGAAATGTACATTTGGTACAGCCACTTTGGAGAGCAGTATGAAGATTCCTTAAAAGACTAAAAACAGAGTTACCATATGATACAACAATCCCACTCCTCTGCATATATCTAGAGAAAATCAAAATTCAAAATGAAACTTGCACCCCAGTGTTCACTGTAGTGCTATTTACAATAGCAAAAACATGGAAGCAACTTATATGGCCATTTACAGATGAATTGATAAGACAATGGAACATATATAAAATGGGAAATTACTCAGCCAGGAAATTGAAGTAATGGCATTTGTAGCAACGTGGATAAGTCACCTATTTTGTTCAAAGAGAGAAAATGTGATTCCTGATCACATTTTAAAATGCTGTGGAAAAATGGGACTCCCCCCCTAATCAAAATACCTTTAGGAAATCCAAAAGTAGGGTAGATTCCACTTGTACCTTGAAGAAGATCTTTGGTCTTTCTAGAAGAAAAAAATAGGTGAAGTTTTAGATAATTTTGAATTATAGTGGCCATTCAGGAAAAACTTGTTTTGTATAAATCCACCTTAAAATGTGCACTTAAGAGGATTCCAGACCTCTAGTAGACAAGGGATGCATTACTTGATTGGTGCACAAAACTTCTAAAATAAAAAAAAAAAAAGACTTCAAATGAAACCAAACTCTGAAACAATTATTACAGCATGTCAATCAAAAAATTAATAGAAATCTTTGTGAATCTATTTCTCTGACTTTTGTACTTGAGATATGGCTAAAAATTTTTAAAGCAAAAACTATAAAATCTTGATATCTCTCTGTACTATGTATGTCTATGTGCTCATGACACTTGTTTAGATGATATGAAGAATTAATTTTAAAGAGCTCTATTTAAATGGCTTAAAGAAGAATTAAATGTTTATATACATCTAGTATATATTTAGACATAACCCAATGTAAGTTAAAAACTAACCTAAATGTTTTTCAAGTTCACACAATCTGAGATAATCTTTGTTAAATAAAAGCTAATTAAATTTATTGATTTAATGAAAATAGGAATGTCTTTGGAGTTATCAATATTTAATGTTTGGCAAACAGAACTTTTTGTACCTGGGTTTACTGATCAAATGAGCTCATGCTATTTCTTTTTATTTGTTTAGTTAGGTATTTGTTTTTGGCTGTTCTGGGCCTTCATTGCTGCACAGGCTTTTCTCTAGCTGTGGAAGCTACTGCCTAGCTGTGGTGCTTGGGCTTCTTGTAGTGACTTCTCTTGTTGCGGAGCACAGGTTCTAGGGCACACAGATTTCCGTTGTTACAGCACATAGGCTCAGTTGTTGTGACTCCTGGGCTCTAGAGCACTGGTTCAATAGTTGTGGCATGTGGACTTTGTTGCTGCTTGGAGTGTGGGATCTTCCCAGATCAGGGATAGAAGCAATGTCTTCTGGACAGGCAGGTGGATTCTTTACCACTAAGCCACCAGGGAAATCCCATTATATTTCTATTAGGAAATTTGTCAGTAAGAAAAACAGCTTAAAATGATTTTTATCTGTTTAATGTCTAATCCAAACATAAATGTTAAAAACAAATGTTTAAATTAATGTAAACAAGATAGAAGATTTCCTAAGTTAAACTAAATAATGAATAATCATTGCATATCAAAAAAGTTTCTGATAAGATAAACATAATTGCTAAACATGCTTGTCTACTTTTAGCTTTTTAATTTTTCATAGATAAAAATATTCAGATCCATTGTTAAATATATTTTATGCTGCATTACAAATAAATTTGGAAAAAGAAATGGCAACTCCATTATTCTAGCCTGGGAAATCCAGTGGACAGAGGAGCCTGGCAGGCTACTGTCCATGGAGTTGGACAAGAGTCAGATACAACTTAATAACTAAAACAACCAAGACAACAAAATCAAAAATGTATTATGCGAAAAAAATACACTTCGGAAAATTTTAATGTATTTGTGTTTGCTAATTTACTTCAGGATTCTAATATATATTAGTTTACAATGATCTGCTTCTTAATTTTCATCAGAAAGCAAAGACTATAAACAGTTTCAAAGGCTGTGAAAAGAGAATAGCAAATGAATCAAAGAGAAAATATCAAAACATTTAGAGCAATAAGTATAAATGAATTCTGCACAAAATGTGTGCATTGATGCTGAGACAAGGCAGACAAAAGAAGCAATTGCCCCTTTGAAAGTTAAGAAGCAATGGGACTCCCATGAGATATTTTTCCTACTCTGGGAGGATTTACTGCAATTTACTCTTTTTTCAAACTGTGGTCACAGACCATTGGTGAGTTAAAGTTAACATTTATCCAAATTAAGAAACACATCAACTCTATATGTTATATATGTAAGTGGATAACATGCTTCTTCACTTTTATTATAATTCATAGATAAATTCACTATATATGCATTTATTATCCATATATAAATAAAAATGAATAGTTTTATAAAGTGCAAAATATAATTATTGCATGACAAATCCTGAAAACAGGAAAAATGTGTCAGTTTTTTTAACTTTATTTCAATTACTGATTTGGGTTTATACAATTGGGTGTGTATTGGGTCATAATATACACGATATTTCTTAGTTTGAATGGTTGAAATCTACTGTTCTCATATCACAAAAACTTGAGCAAATAAAGTGTCTATGCAATCAGCCAGATGAAAAGGCCAATATAAGAACAACCACATATTCTATCCTGCACACACACAATGTTAACTCCTCAAGGTCAGGGAGTAGTAACTTTTTTATATGCTCTTACTAGCTTGCCTTATCTTTCCAGATTTGCAGCCAGGCAGCAAACTTTGTTAAAAACAACTTCCCCCATTTCTTATAACTACTTGCAAAACTGGGAATTCTTGTGATATTCTCCCAATATTCATAGCTTGGCCATCGACGTAAAAGTTATTGCACTGTGCTTCAGATTTTTATCCTGCCTACTCTACTTAGAGCAGCCATACTCAGCAGCACTGTGGGGATTCTGCTACTCTTCCTGTCCTGTCAGTCAGAGTCCAGCAGAACAATTTCAGGATGAATCTATAGATACTAGTAAACCTTTCAGGGATTTTCAAATAGTGTATGCTCCATTTAAACTATATTATATGGGATAACTTTAAATTTAACTAACATAGTGCATAGGCAGTTATGTATCTTATAACAGTAAGTTCATAATTTTTTTGTAATTGCTGTCAAGCATCATTTCTTTTCTGCAAATCTATGCACATTCTTGAAATTGGGAAAATAACATTTGAAGTGATAAATTTGGAATTACAGCAAAAAAGAAAAAAAAAAACTTTTAAAAATTGCAGATGATATAGAAGTTTGTTGCCAAGATTGATTTTGAAAAGAACTGTTCTCTTTACAAAACTATTAGAAATGATGTACAACAATGACTATATGTGAAAGATCAAACTTGAGTTTTTAATTAAAGAAAAAATGTATGAAGAACGGCAATGGATTTTTGGTAAGGGAGAAAAAAAAAGAGTAATTTTGTCCTTGTTGACTTGAGAAATGGTCACAACCTAAAAGTTGAGAGTTATGTTTTATTTTGTGGGAAGTTTTAGGACTTTAAGCCTGGGAGACAGCATTTCAAGTAACCCTGAGACAACTGTTCCAAGGAGGTGAGGGAGGAGCCAGGTTATAAATTTTTCAACAAAAGGCAGGTAGTCTGAGCATCAAAAGATTATTGTTATTTAAAGGAAGCCAGATGTCCCCAGTTAAGAAATGTAGTGCTTTTCTATATATGGGAAGATGCAAGAGTCTGGGATAACTGAAATCATTCCTTTGGTATGCACATCAGCTATCTAAAGCTAGTATTCTGTGTTCTCATATCCTGCAATTCCTTTCCTGAAGGTTCATGAAAGGGAGGGGCTACAGTTTGTGGCTTCTAGATGGCAGGTATTCCCCTCCCTGAGTTTTCTGAGAGCTCACTGTAGAGCTCTATACCAAGGTAACAGGTGTGGAGCCCTGTACCAAGGTCACAGGACAAAAATCTCTGGAACTCACCAAGCCTCATTAAAATGATTTCCATGAACCTCCAGATCTAAATGGACCAGGTCTCTGAGCCCATATTAAGTAAAAAGTACCCACCCTATAGCATCCTAATAAATCACCTAATGCCACCATTCCAGTAGGGATTTTTTCTGTCTTGAAGCTATAAAAATTGGTTTCTAGCTGGCAAGAGGAGTCTGTTCTTCCATAAGCTGGCTTGCTGTTCTAACAGTGTCTCCCATTCTAATAAACTGTATCCTCCTCTCATTCTAACTCATGTCTGGAAATTCTTTTCCATCCCATGCACAAACCAGAACATTTACCATCTCACATTGAAGGACAGCAATAACTGATGATTGTGACATCCTTGTTTACTGATATGACAGGAAATACTCCATTGCTGCTGCTGCTGCTAAGTCATATCATTTGTGTCCAACTCTGTGTGACCCCATAGACAGCAGCCCATCAGGCTCCTCTGTCCCTGGGATTCTCCAGGCAAGAATACTGGAGTGGGTTGCCATTTCCTTCTCCAATTACTTTAAAACTATTTAATATCAAATAAGGTATGAAGAAATTATTTCAATATCATTGGGATAGACAGACACACCTACAAGCAAAGAAATTAAGTTCAAACTGTAATCTTAAAATTACATGGGATGTCCATCAGCAGATGAATGGATAAGAAATCTGTGGTACATATACACAATGGAGTATTGCTCAGCCATTTAAAATAATACATTTGAATCAGTTTTAACGAGGTGGATGAAACTGGAGCCTATTATACAGAGTGAAGTAAGCCAGAAAGAAAAACACCAATACAGTATACTAATGCATATATATATGGAATTTAGATAGATGGTAATGATAACCTTGTATGCGAGACAGCAAAAGAGACACAGATGTATAGAACAGTCTTTTGGACTCTGTGGGAGAGGGAGAGGGTGGGATGATTTGGGAGAATGGCATGGAAACATGTATAATATCATATATGAAACGAATCGCCAGTCCAGGTTCGATGCATGGTACCAGATGCTTGGGGCTGGTGCACTAAGACGACCCAGAGGGATAGTATGGGGAGGGAGGAGGGAGGGAGGTTCAGGATGGAGAACACGTGTATACCTGTGGCAGATTCATGTTGATGTACTGCAAAACCGATACAATATTTTAAAGTAATTAACCTCCAATTAAAATAAATACATTTATATTTAAAAATTGCATGGGAAATATCTAATACTAGAGCTATTATGACATAATGAATTGGCCAAAAATTCATTTAGGTTTTTCCATAATATGTTTTGGAAAAACCCAGAAGAACTTTTTAGTCAGGTCATTGTCTATACAATATTTCCTTGTTTTCTAAAGCATACCTATTTCCTAATTCTGTCCCTGAAAAATCCTAGAAAAAAATGAAAACCAACAGTAACAGCATCATTAATGCCCAGTTTGTGAGCTCTAAATCTACTTCCAATAAAGAAACCAGAGCTCCTCAGTGAAATGGCTGTTTAAAAGTTTGGAGACAGGGAATATACACATGGGCCTGGGATAACATGCTGAGCCAGAAAGCAAGAAAACTATCAAAGGCTTTGAGAACTCATGTGTAATAGCAAACACACAGCATCCTTATGAAATATTCTTTCTAAAAGTAAACTAAAGTAGATCTAAATATAAGTAAGCTCCAAAATCTATCAGTACACAAGAAAAAGGGGAATAGAAAAACAAGGTAAATTATATTAAGACAATACCCCTAGATTTATTTTAAAACTGTTAGAGATGCACACTGAAGATGCACACTTAATAACAATTTACAAGCAAATGTAAATCTGGTATTTGCTTTAGTATATTTAGGGAAAAACAGTTGGGGGTATAGATGAAACAAAAGGTCACTAAGTGTTGATGTTCAGCTGTGGATATATACTGGGAGTTTATTATGTTATTTCATCTACTTCTGTTTTGTTTGAAATGTCTGCAAAAAGAAGTGAAAAAAAAAAAAAAAACACCAAACCAAAAACCAAAACAATCTAATAAGTGATTTTCTTAGTTAACACCATTATCTTTCCTTATAAAGTAGTCTTTTATAAATCACACAAGGTGAAGTGCTATTTGTGATCTCACCTCCACTCTCAATTTTTGCATCATTAGTAAAGTTAACTGAAGGCACAGTCCTGAAGTTTGATATTCAGATTTAGACAGCACTAAGTAAGCCTCTGATAGCCACACAATATTTTTTAAAATAGCTAAAGACAAATTGCTGCACCGATAATATAAATTTATATGCGTATCAACAGCCATATGCAGCCATTTTATTGTGACAGTCTACTATTCCCAATTCCAAGGATAATGCCCAGAGTTTTAGATCTTTGCTATGCTTGCTATACAAAGCAATGTGATCTTCATCCCTCGGTCTGGTGTGTGTTGAAGATCAGATGTGAACTATGGTCAATATTAGTTTAGATGCTGTGTATAAGTATCTATATTGGGCTTCCCTGGTGGTTCAGATGGTAGAGAATCTGCCTACAACGAAGGAGACCCCGGTTCAGTCTCTGGGTTGGGAAAATGCCCTGAAGAGAATATCCTCCAGTATTCTTGCCTGGAGAAATCCACAGACAGAACAGCCTGGTGGGCTACAGTCCATAGGGTTGCAATAAATTGGACTTGACTGAGCAACTTACACTACCACTACTATACAATCCAAGAGAAAGAACCACCAAAAACAAATTTAGGTTTCTAAGGTATCATATTGAAGCTCAGTAGGAACTTCAACCAAATTCAATTTAAGAAAGATCTAGTCCATGAGCCAAAAATCTTGACTTGATCAGAGGGCCCAGACCTATACAAGCCTCACTGCTTCTACCCAAACACTAACTACAGTTGTATGTCTATGGCATTGCAAAGTTACAATAATAGCATCCCACTCCAGTTATAAACTTTATCGCTCAAGAATCCTCAGTGCTAGACTCTTAAAGTAAAATAATTTTCCTGAATAAAAAAAGAAAAAAAAAGAAAAAAGAAAATGCATGCAGAAAAGTATAGAAGGTTTGTGGGAAAATAACATTGAAAAAGGAATTTTATGTGTGGTCAAGCAGGCTGAAATTGGAATGAATTTAATCAAATTTGAAGAGATAAATGCACTTTAATAACAAATGTATACTGGATTAAAATTATATCTTGATTTTTCTCTCTGTTAATGAACAAAGTTTCTTGGCTGTTAATGTATTTTTCCTTAAAACATATATTCATTTTGTCTTTAGCAGTTCTTTTATTATCAGAAAATCTGAGTCTTCTCAATATTAAAAGACCTAAGCTTTCTTCAGCTGTGTATTTGCCTTTGAAATCATTTTGTCACTGTGGTTAAATGAATAACTGAGCACAATTTTATAATGATATGTTTTCCTATTCAGTCAAATGTCCAAAACTTTTGCAAATTTCTCCCAAGTCAAAAATCTAAATAAAGTTTTTTGTTTGTTTGTTTGTTTGTTTGTTTTTTCCTTTGAGCTAAATTTGTGATTTTTCTGGAGGGCCCTGAAGCATCTCAAGGCATATATTTTATTTCCTTATAAACAGAGAAATAATAGGCTGAATAAGCTTATCGAAAGTGCTAAATTACATGAGAAAAACTGGCGTGTGCTCGCAGTGTCTCAGCCACACTGGGCCTGCCCCCACTCATGGCACACACTGCTCAGGCTCTAGGTTGCTCCTCCAGGAACCCTCTGAGGCCAGCCCTGGGCTGCATGCACCTCCCCAGTCTAAGCTGCTCAGACATTCAGGTAGTCCTCAGAGGCGCTGACTCGGTTGGGCCTGCGTTTTGTGCCCTTGCCAGGTCCAAGTAGCTCAGGTGTTTGATGAGCACAGTCGCTGCAACTTATCGCCTTTCCTGTCCCTGCTGCTCAGTTTTCTGGGTGTACAACTGGCGCCCCTTCTCAGGGGGATGGTGACTGTCCAGAACCCCAAGAAGTCTTAGTTAGCAAAGAAGCTTGGTTGCAGTTTGGTAGTTAATGTCTCTCTGGGGCTGCGATTGACCCCTTCTGGCCCTTCCAGATCTGGCTGCCTGTCACTGGAGGGGGATGGTCTGCAGCCAGCTAATTCTGTTGCATTCTTTGTTCTGTGTGTGGTCCTGGCAATGTCTTATGTTAGAGCTTTTCCTGTGGTAACTATCCCACAGTCTGGTTTGCTAGCCCAAGTTAGTTTGCTCTGTTTACATTCGGGGCATTCAGGCCCGATTCTTAAAAAGCACTGCAGCCTGCACCTCCCTACCCAGCCTCCACTTGCTAGTGGCAGAGGCACATGTCTGCGCTACATCTCCACTGGGGGAGTTACCATTGGGTTCATAATCTGTTGGTTTTAATTATTTAGAAAAACTGCCAAATAAAAAATAATACAAAACATTCCTTATATTGCATCTGTGTCATTGCTGTTCAGTCACCTAGTTGTGTCCGACTCTTTGTGGCCCCATAGGCTGCGGCATTCCAGGCCTCCCTGTGCCTCACCATCTCCTGGAGCTTGCCCAAAGTCATGGTCTTTGCACCGGTGATGATGTCTAGCCATCTCATCCTCTGATGCCCTCTTCTCCTTCTGCCCTCGATAGAAACCTGGAGTAACAGGCGCATTTGGATTTGGAGAACAGAATGAACTTGGGCAAAGGCTAACTGAATTCTGCAAAGAGAATGCACTAGTCATACCAAATACTCTTTTTCAACAGAACAAGAGATGACTTTATACATGGACATCACCGAATGGTCAATATCAAAATCAAATTGATTGCATTCTTTGTAGCCAAAGATGGAGAAACTGTATACAGGCAGCAAAAACAAGACCTGGGGCTGACCATGGCTCAGATCATCAGGTTCTCATAGCAACATTCAGGCTTAAACTAAAGAAAACTGGGGAAAATATTAGGCTAGCCAGATATGACTTAAATGAAATCCCATATGAATTCACTATCTATCTCTGAATAGACTTGAGGGACTAGATCTAGTTAACATAGTGCCTGAATGAGTCTGGACAGAGGTCCATAATACTGTACAGAAGGCAGTGAACAAAACCATCAAAAGAAAAAGAAAAGCCAGAAGGCAAAGTAGTTATCTGAGGAGGCTTTACAAATAGTAGAAGAATGAAGAGAAGCAAAAAGCAAGAGAAAGAAGGAAAGGTATATCCAATTAAATGCAGAGTTTCAAAGAATAGCTAGAAGAGACAAGAAGGCCTTCTTCAATGAACAAGGCTTAATGATAGAAGAAAACAACAAAAGGAGAAAGACTAGAGATCTCTTCCAGATAACTGGAAACATCAAGGGAGAATTCCATCCAAAGATGGCGCATAATAAAGGATAAAAATGGTAGAGGCCTAATAGAATCTAAAAAGATAAGGATGAGATGGAAAGAATACACAGAAAAACTGAATAAACAAACAAAAAAAATCTTAATAAATTGGATTATTATGATATTTTGGTTTGTCACCCAGAGGCAGACATTTTGGCATTCTTGGAAATCTAATCTGTCCTCATATATTATCATTCATATGGCTTCCCTGGTGGCTCAGATGGTAAAGAATCTGCCTGCATTGTGGGACACTGTGGTTCAATCACTAGGTCAGAAAGGTCTCCTGCAGAAGGGAAAGGCACCCACTCCAATATTCTTGCTTGGATAATTACATGGACAGAGGGTCCTGGTGAGCTACAGTTTATGGGGTTACAAAGAGTTGGACATGACTTCGTGACTAACACACCACACTATTATTATTCACGATTCCAATTGTTATCTTAAAATATGTATCATGGGAATAACCAAGTTTGCTTGTCTATTGCATGATAATAAACTCATCAAATCTTTAAACTTAGCTTTGTCATTCATAGAAAATAACTCTTTTACTCTGAGGCCCTGAAAAAATGTTCCTAGAAAAGTGTCTCATCTTCAGAGAGATTCATGGAAAGAACTCTGACATGTACTCTGGAATACAGCTTTATTACTTCAAGATCATAACAGAATTAATATATATATTTTTTTATAAAACTTTAAAAGAAAACTGATGGATTTATAAAGTTGCTGCTAAAGAAAATATTAATTATAGGGGAATAAATGTACTGACGAGGATAATTTTGTAACATTTTATTACAGGGTCTGTATTGTTTTGCTTTTCTAGATTTTAGGAAAATATTCATTTCCCTTTAAAGCTATAAGCAATATGGTAAAATATACTTTTGTAATCAAAGTTGAAACATTTGTTTTTTCTCCCTAACTGATCCCTCCAAATTAAAAAGCTTCCAATGTGTATTTCTGTTTTTATGGCAATATAGTTATTTGCACAGATACAATGAGTCATCACTCCTAGTATCAAAAAAAAAGTTGGAAATATTAGATATATTACCAAGGCTTTGACTGGATAGTCATATTCAAGAGAGATATGGATAGTCAAATATGATCATAAAAGTTCTAGAAATGGCTTAGAAAGATTAGCCTAGGACCTTGTTTACAAGTTTTCAGCAAAATAATCTGGATATACAGTTAACCACTATTCTTGCTGTGTTCATGCAGAAAATCAGGCCAAATTTAATATAAACAAATTATTTTACTATGCTCATCTTTCACAAAAAAAGGAGATAATTATAGAGGGCAAAATTATGTTTCACTTTTGTAGATGTTAGTTTCTGGTCATGTTAATTATCTGTAAATATTTGTTATACACCTGTAAGAGGAACTGATATCTAAACTCTATTTCATTCAAATATACGATGACAATTTCCAAAATAACATTTCCAATTTCTCCCATCCTTCTGATTTATAATCAATAAGAACAAAGATTGTCTTTAAATGTCCTTGTAAGGAACAACACCATACCCTCCTTACTATCCAGATGGCAGCCAAATTTCAGAGACTGGAGATGGGTACATATCTCATAGCTAAAGATGACTGCATCTGATATCCTGTCCTATATAAGCCCTAGACACTCCAGAATCAAATTGACCAGGAATTGAAGCAGACAACAGCTAAAGGAAATATTTCCAATGTGGCCTGATCACACCTGTATACTTTTTCCTGCTGCCACTTCTTACCTGTTCCTTCCCTTCCTTTTCTTGGACAGAGAATACATTTATTAATTTATCACAATAGGGATAAACATCTAACTGTTGAATTTGTCACCAAAAACTTCAATCCATTCATGATAATGGTGATTTTTGAGTTCATCATATAAGAGCTTTTTGTCACTCATCCCAGGTGCTACTGCTAATTTCACCCAGCATCTCCTTGATGCCAGATCTAAAATAAAACTTTTGAAGCTTGTCATTTGTTGACCCCATTAAGCCTCCATGGCCACCTTAAATGAAAACATACAGGAGGCATACATGACTCTGAATTTACCTCCATAAGGAGAAGCTTTCTCCTTTGTATTGGATTAAATGCCAATGAAAACATTTTTATAAATCCCTCTTTAAAGTTGGGAGAATAGCTGATTCCATAGTAAAAGCAATAGCAACCCAGAGGTGATCAATTGGCTCATAGGCTAAAGTTGTTGTTCACTCACTCAGTCATATCCAACACTTTGCAAACCCATTGTCTACAGTATGCCAGGCTTCCCTGTCCATTATTTCCCAGAGTTGCTCAAATTCATGTCCATTGAGTTTGTGATGCACCCAACCATCTTATCCTCTATTACCCACTTCTCCTCCTGACAATCTTTCCCAGCATCAAATCAGGTGGCCAGAGTATTGGTGCTTAGGCATCAACCTTTCAATTAATATTCAGGGTTGATTTCCTTTAGGATAGACTGGTTTGATCTCCATGAAATTCAAGGAAATTTCACGAGCTTTGATCAACACTATGGTTCAAAATCATTTCTTTGGTGCTTAGCCTCTTTATCATCCAACTCTTGCATGTCTATTGGAAAAATCTTAGCTTTGTCTGTAGGAACATTGGCCGGCAAAGTGATGTCTCTTCATTTTAACATGCTGTCTACATTTGTCACAGTTTTTCTTCCAAAGAGAAAAAAAAAAACTCTTTTAATTTCATGGTTGCAGTCATCATACACAGTGATTTTGAAACCCAGGAAAATAAAGTTTGTCATTGTTTACATTTCTCTCCCATTTATTTGCCATGAGATGATGAGACAAGCTATCATTATCTTTGTTTTTTGAATGTTGAGTTTTAAGACAACTTTTTCACTCTTTCACCTTTTTCTATAGGCTCTTTAGTTCCTCTTCACTTTCTGCCGTTAGGGTGTTGTCATCTGTATATCTGAAGTTATTGATGTTTCTCCTAGAAATATTGATTTCACCTTGTGATTCATCCAACCAGGCACTTTACATGATGTACCCTGCATATAAGAGAAATATGCACGATGGCAATATATAGCCTTAACATACTCCTTTACCAATTTGGAATTAGTCCATTTTTCAATTTCTGGTTCTAATTGTTTCTTCTTGATCTGCTCAAAAATCACTGGAGATGGTGATTGCAGCTATGAGATTAAAAGATGCTTACTCCTTGAAAAGAAAGTTATGACCAACCTAGACAGCATATTAAAAATCAGAAACATTACTTTGCCCACAAAGGTCCATCTAGTCAAGGCTATGGTTTTTCCAGTGGTCATGTATGGATGTGAGAGTTTGACTATAAAGAAAGCTGAGCACTGAAGAATTGTTGCTTTTGAACTGTGGTGTTGAAGACTCTGGAGAGTCCCTTGGACTGCACGGAGATACAACCAGTCCATTCTCAATGAAATCAGTCCTGGATTTTCATTGGAAGGACTGATGTTGAAGCTGAAACTCCAATACTTTGGCCACCTGATGTGAAGAGCTGACTTATTTGAAAAGACCCTGATACTGGGAAAGATTGAATGCAGGAGGAGAAGGGGATGGCAGAAGATGAGATGGTTGGATGGCATCACCGACTCAATGGACATAGGTTTGTGTGGACTCCGGGAGTTCGTGATGGACAAGGAGCCCTGGCATCCTTTGGTTCATGGGGTCACAAAGAGTAGGACACGACTAAGCGACTGAACTGAACTTAGCTGATCTGCTTCTTGAAATGTTGCTTCTTGAAGTTTCTCAGGAGGCAGGTAAGGTGGTCTGGTTATCCCATCTCTTTAAAAATTTTCTACATTTTGCTATGATCCACAGAGTCAAAGGATTTAGCCTACTCAATGAAGCAGAAATAGATGTTTTTGTGGAATCCCCTTGCTTTTTCTATGATTCAGCTGATGCTAGAAATTTGATATCTGGTTCCTCCACCTCTTCTAAATCTTGATTGTACATCTGGAAGTTCTTGGTTCACATACTCTTGATCCTAGCTTGAAACATTTTGAGGATTACCTTGCTAGCATGTGAAGTGAGCAGAATTGTGCAGTAGCAGGCACATTCTTTGGCATACCCCTTTGGGATTGGAATGAAAAGTTGATTTCTCGCTTTCACTGTATAATTGTAAGGGATTTGATTTAGGCCATACCTGAATGGTCTAGTGATTTTCCCTAATTTCTTCAATTTAAGCCTGAATTTGGCAATAAGAAGTTTTTGATCTGAGCCACAGTCAGCTCTCGTTCTTGTTTTTGCTGACTGTATAGAGCTTCTGCATTTTGGCTGCAAAGAATATAATCGATCTGATTTTCATGTTCACCATCTGGTGATGTCCTTGTATAGAGTCTTCTTTTGTGATGTTGAAAGAGGGTATTTGCTATGACCAGCGTGTTCTCTTAGCAAAACTCTGTTAGCTTTTGAACTGCTTCATTTTGTACTCCAAGGCCAAATTTGCCTGTTCCTCCAGGTATTTCTTGGAGAAGGCAATGGCACCCCACTCCAATACTCTTGCCTGGAAAATCCCATGGATGGAGGAGCCTGGCAGGCTGCAGTCCATGGGGTCGCTCAGAGTCGGACACGACTGAGCGACTTCCCTTCACTTTTCACTTTCATGCATTGGAGAAGGAAATGGCAACCCACTCCAGTGTTCTTGCCTGGAGAATCTTGCCTGGCGATGCAGCAGCAGCAGCCAGGTATTTCTTGATTTCCTACTTTTGCGTTTCAGTCCTCTCTAAATAAGAGGACACATTTTTTGGGTATTAGTTTTAGAAGGTCTTTTAGATCTTCATAGAACTGATCAACTTCTGCTTCTTCAGCATTACTGCTTGGGGGCATAGACTTGGATTAATGTGATATTGCATGGTTTGCCTTGGAATCAAATGGGGATCTTTCTGTTATTTTTGAGATTGCATCCAAGTACTGTATTTAAGACTCTCTCTCTCTCTCTTTTTTTTTTTTTTTTTAATGATGGCTACTCCATTTCTTCTAAGGAATTATTGCCCACAGTAGTAGATATAATGGTCATCTGAGTTAAATTCGCCCATTCCATTCCATTTTAGTTCATTGATTCCTAAAATGTCGATGTTCACTCTTGCCATCTCCTATTTGACCACTTTCAATTTGCCTTGATTCATGGACCTAATGTTCCCGGTTCCTATGCAATATTTTTCTTTACAGCATCAGACTTTATTCCATCACCCATCACATTCACAACTGGGTGCTCTTTTTGTTTTGGCTCTGTCTCTTCATCCTTTCGGAGTTATTTCTCCATTTTTCTCCAGTAGCATATTGAGTACCTACTGACCTGAGGAGTTCATCTTTCAGTGTCATATCCCATATCTTCATTCTTTCTGGAGTTATTTCTCCACTGATCTCCAGTAGCATATTGGGCACCTACCGACCTGGGGAGTTCATCTTTCAGTGTCATACCTTTTTGTCTTTTCATACTGTTCATGGGGTACTGTTCATATGAGTATATAGTTCCTTTTTTCCTTTGTGTTTCAATTCTCTTCTTTTCCCAGTGCTTTGTAAGGTCTCCTTAAACAACCATTTTGCCTTCTTGTGTTTCTTTTCCTTGGGTATGGTTTTGGTCACCACCTCCTGTACAGTGTTATGAACATCCACTCAGTTCTTCAGGTATTCAGTCTTTTAAATCTAAATCTTTTTGTTGCTTCTACTTGTAATATAAAGGATTTGATTTAGGTCATATTTGAATGGTCTAATGATTTTCCCTATTGTCTTCAAAAGTGAAAGTGAAACTCCCTCAGTTGTGTTCAACTCTTTGTGACCCCATGGAATGTCCCATCCATGGAATTCTCTAGGCCAGAATACTGGAGTGGGTAGCATTTCCCTTCTCCAGGGCATATTCCCAACCCAGAGATAGAACCCAGATCTCCCACAATGCAGGGAAGTTGTTTACCAGCTGAGACACAAGTGAAGCCAATGATTTTTTCCTATTGTCTTTAATTTAAGTCTAATTTTGCAATTTGGTGCTCATGATCTTATCCAGAGTCAGTCACAGGTCTTGTGTTGGTTACTGTATAGAATTCCTGCATCTTTGGCTGCAAAGAATATAATTAATCTGCTTTCAGTGTTGAACAATCTGTGATGTACATGTGTAGAGCCATCTCTTGTTTTGTTGGAAGAGGGCATTTGCTATGACCAGTGAGCTCTCTTGACAAAACTCTGTTAGCCTTTGCCCTGCTTCATTTTGTATTTCAAGGTCAAACTTGCCTGTTAGTTCAGGTAGTTCTTGACTTCCTACTCTTGACTTCCAATCCCCTATCATGAAAAGGACATCTTTTTTTTGGTGTTAGTTCTAGAAGGTCTTATGTCTTCATGGATCAGTTCAACTTCAGCTTCTTTGGCACTGGTACTGGGGGCATAGACTTGGATTATTGTGATGTTGAATGGTTTGCCTAAAGGCTAAATTATTTTAGGGCAATTACATAGTCCTTATGTACTAGCTGAACAAGGAGAAATATATATATATATAACATATATTCCCTGTTGTGTGCATATTCAGTTGATCAGTCTTGTCTGATTCCTTGCCACCCAATGGACTACAGCTCACCAGGCAACTCTGTCCATAGGTCTTCCCAAGCAGAAATGCTGGAGTGGGCTGCCATTTCCTCCTTCAGGGAATCTTCCCAAACCATAGATCAAATTCAAGTCTGCTGCATTGACATGCAGATTCTTTACCACTGAGCCACCTAGTAAGCCTATATACCACCTATTACACATGGATATGTCTTCCCTGGTGGCTCAGTGGTGAAGAATCCACCTACTAATGCAGGATACAGAAGTTCAGTCTCTGCATTTGGAAGATCCTGTGGAGTAGGAAATGGCCACCCCTCCAGTATTCATGTGGGCTTCCCTTGTGTCTCAGCTGGTAAATACTCTCTGCAATGCTGAAGACCTGGGTCTGATTTCTGGGTAGGATATATCCCCTGGAGAAGGGAAAGGTTACCCACTCTAGCATTTTGGCCTGGACAGTTCCATGGATTGTATAGTCCATGAGGTTTCAAAGAACCAGACATGACTGAGCAGCTTTCACTATCACTTTGGAGCTTCCCACGTGGCACCAGTGGTAAAGAACTTCCCTGCCAATGCAAGAGATGCAAGAGACTCAGGCTTGATCCCTGGGTCGGGAAGATCCTCTGAAGGATGAAATGGCAACCCATTCCAGTATTCTTGCCTGGAGAATCCCATGGACAGAGGAGGCTGGCAGGCTACAGTCCATAGGATCATCAAAGAGTCAGACAAGACTGAAGTGATTTAATGCATATCAGTATTCATGTCTGGGAAATTCTATGAACAGAGGATACTGACAGGCTACAGTCCATGGGGTACAAAGAGTTGGATATTCACAAAGAATGAAGATTTGGGGCCAAAATGAAAACAATGCCTAGTTTTGGATGTGACTGGTAATGGAAGCAAGGTACGATTCTGTAAAGAATACTATTTCATAGGAACCTGGAATGTTAGGTCCATGAATCAAGGTAAACTGGAAGTGATTGAACAGCTAATGGCAAGAGTGAACATAGACATTTTAGGAATCAGTGAATTAAAATGGACTAGAATGGGCAAATTTAGCTCAGATGACCATTATATCTACTACTGTGGGCAAGAATTCCTTAGAAGAAATGAAGCAACCATCATAGTCAATGAAAGAATCTAAAAGGCAGTACTTGGATGCAATGTCAAAAATAACAGAGTGATCTCTGTTCATTTCCAAAGCAAACAATTCAATATTACAGTAATCCAAGTCTATGTCCTAAACAGTAACCCTGAAGAAGCTGAACAGTTCTATGAAGACCTACATGACCTTCTAGAACTAGCACCGCGAAAAGCTGTCCTTTTTATCTTAGGGGACTGGAATGCAGAAGTATTTGGACACAGCTTAGTGACTAAACAATGATACATGGATAAACGCCTTTGGGGAGAGAAACACTCAATTACCAATCAGAAGGCAAACCCATTGATTACACCAAAATTTGCCTAATAAGCCCTGGTCTTTTCCCCTATTTAACTAGTTACCTTCAGGCCACACAGCTTCCTACTTTAAAATTATCATAAGAAGTTGTATACATATACATATATATGTATACATATATGTGTTTATATTTTAACTCTGCTTTGCATAATTATTTTTGAACTCTGTGCCTATTGCCTGTCAAATCTTTGCAAAATAGACATACCCAATAGGATTCTGCTAGACTAGCACTTGAGATGATCTCCAATGTTTACAACCTTACAACTTTACTGAGAATACACATTAGATGGAAAATGAAAGAGTTCCCCTTCCTATTCTTCTCTGTTACTCCAATATGACCTCAATTGTTTCCAGTTGGCACTTTCCCTCTAATATGGGTCATGGCAACCGTGAAGATTCTTCCTGGCACCAATGAATAAAGCTACTAAATTGGAAAACCTGACTCTTGATCAGCATTGCTTTTGAGGAAAGACCTTGACACAAGGTTGGAATGTGGATATATAGGAAATCTCATTTGTTATGCAGTAGGGAAATTCTGAGAGGAAAGCTCTCACATATATACCACTTTGCATCCTTCATAGCCAACAGGAAAAAGGAAGATAGAAATATGAGTTTCTTCTGGTACAAAGAAGGACATTAATCACATGGGAATTTTACCTCTTTTTTTTTTTTTTTTTTAGAAGGAAGATTCCTCGCCACACAAATGACCTTTTGCACCCAACAAGAAACCACCACAACTTGTAATTCTTGTTCTTCTCCAATGAAATTTTGTTCAAAAGAGCACTCTCCCCATCCACAGGTTCCTCCTATATCCTAATAAAAGTATGTGCCTCACATTTGTTCTCCAGACTTGCTTTGTTCTCCGGGCTTGAGATTCAGCAAATCTCATTTGTCTGAATTTCAATCCTCAGTTGTTCCCAAATAATGAAACAGTGTTGGAAAAAGTAACTGGCTATATTATCTTTGGGTTGACAACTCATTATAAAGTATAGTTTTTCTTTATTTAATAAATGTATAAATAGTGTTTAACATATGCTGGTAACTGTGCTAAGCACTTTGTCTATAGTATTTCACTTAATTTTTACAGTTTAATAGTAAGGTGCTTAGTATTACCAACCTCACTGCACAGATGAGAAAATTAAAGAAAATGGCTGTTAAATTACTTATCTGAGACCAATCAACAAGGCATTTTAGAGTTTTAATTAGATAACTTTAAACCAGTTTTTTCCCTGTGAACTAAACTTTATGCTAGATATCATCATAATGATTGTTAATGTCAATATATGTTATTGAAACTGAATAATAATTTTGATAGTTAGATAATTCACTCAAGTATTTGTATTTGCAATCTTTCTGTAAAGAGGTTTCTATATTCCCTGATATATATTTTTCTTTGTTTTGTTTTATTATGCAATGCTGTAAACATAAAATCATTTTCAAAGGAGAGCTACATTAACTCAAGTTCTTTGATTTATGGGCCATAGATCAAAGGTCATGCTTAGTGGTTATGAAGTCTTATTATTATTTTTTTTTAAATTGGAAGTACACTGCTGTTTTTGTAATAGCTTCTTAATGTGCAAAAATTTATCATGCAATATGTTATAAATGACCTCCAAATTACTCTTGTTTTTAGAACTATTTTTGTTAATTATTAGATTTACCAAAAAATGAAAAGAAAATCATATTGAGACTACTTAAAAGATAACCTGTTAAAAATTGTAGTACTTTTTATATATAAAACAATCTTCCTTCTTAAAAAAAAAAAAAAACTTCAAAAATTAGGCTATTCAGCAATGAAGAAATATTAATATTAACTAGAGTTAGATTGTTTTTAAAGTAGATCCAAATCAACCACATAACTGTTTTTATTTTTACTTCCTTATTGAATGCACAGTAATTCTCAGCACTTGGAAAGATAAAGATGTCCATTTTAGAAATTTAATTCATATAGATTATGTGCTATTGAGTGCTATTTAAATGTGAAGATTTATGTTGGCAATAGTAATAGCTTCTGCAAAGATGTCAAAAGTTAGAACGTGCTTCAAACACAGTTCAGATAAAAACAAACAAACAAACAAACAGGCAAACACAAATTTCTTAAATGCATCAGAGAGCTGAGATTGCAGTGTGACCCAAGCACTTAGCAAAACAAAAAGAGGCAGCTCCCCTCTTCCCCAGGTAAGTTGTCACATGCACTTCACCACACATTTGCAGAACGTATGAAAAAGAAGTTCCAGTTGCCATGCAAGGAAGTAGATACAAATCAGATATAACTTTAACAAGTTGGAAAAGGCTGAATGTTGGCTAGTGTTAGTACTCTGGAATTGTGGGGGGGGTGGGGGTGGGGAAAAAAGCACAAGAGGAGTCCACACACTTTCATACATTCTATTTCCCAGAGTCTGCAAGATACTAAAGAGAAACATTAGGGGGATTCTACTTGGGGGATTGAAACATGGTGGGAGTTGATGGTGGAAAGAATATGAACCCTTAATTCATTGTCCAGATTCTTCCCTCAAAAGGAGCTAAACCTTTCTCCACCCAGGAAGGGGCAGCAAATGTATCATTTCCAGGGCCTAGATAAAGACCATGTTGCTCGGAGAAAGGGAGGTAAAATCCTCTAAACCGGAGAAAAAGTACTGGGTTCATGGACACTACTAATACTATTAGAGGTCTGTTCCTTCTGGGGAAGGAAGAGAACGATATCTCTTATATAGGACCTACCACCGTTAGAAGGCAGAAAATGTCTTTCATGATGAAGAGATATAAGAATGCTGAGATAACCCCACCACTGAAGCTGAGTAACAACTCTTAGGTAGGGAGGAACAGGATAGGAAAATAATAAATCTGGCTTCCTAGAATAAGTCCCTTGGCATGTGTGTGTGTGATGAAAATTACATACATATAAGCATGATTGAAACTGAAAAGATAATATATCTAAATTTGAGAACTACAACTAAAGCAATCCTTAAGGAGAAATTTATAATGTTAAATATTTATATTAGAAAATATGATTGCAAATCAATATCTTAGGTAACATCTTAATTATGTTAATTTTACAATTAATAATTTTAATAAACCTAAAACTAGATTGATAAAGAAAAAAGACAGTAAACATAAATTTCCAATATCAAAATAAAAGAATATCACTACTGATGCTATGAATATTAAATGAAGAAGCTCTTATGCCCAACTTTATGACAGTAAATTAGACAATTTATATTAAATGGACAAAACCTTTGAAGGACACATATGCTCACTCATAAATAAATAGATAATCTTTTATCTATCTTTTAAAAATTTGAATTCTTAGTTATGTATATTCCCACAGAGCAACTTCATAGCAAATGGCTTCAATGGTGAGTTTAGTCAAATATTTAAATGAAAAATTACAACAATTCTACACAAATCCTTCCATAATGTAGAGAGAACACTTATTTTATGACACCAGCATTACACTGATACCAAAATCAGAGACAGGAAGAAAAACAACAGCTACACCTGAATATTTTTATGAACATAGATTAAGACACCCTCAACAAAAATAGTAACACTTTAAATCTAGTAATATATTAAAAGATAAAATATATTATGATTAAATGGGCTTTTTCCTGGATACACATGGTACATAATAAGTTAAACATTAAAAGAAACAAATTACTTAACCATATTAACATGTAAAAAAAGAAAACCAATATAGTACATTAATAGATGCCAAAGAAACATTTCAGAATATTTAGCACATTTTCATAGGGGCTTCCCTGGTGGCTCAACAGTAAAGAATCTGCCTGCAATGCCGGAAACCCAAGTTTAATCCCTAGATCAGAAACCTACTCCAGTATTCTTGCCTGAAGAATCCCATGGACAGAGGAGCCTGGCAGGCTACAGTCCATAGGGTCCCAAAGAGTTGGACACAACTGAAATGACTGAACACAACACACTTTCATAATAAAATCTGTAAACCAATTAGGAATCAAAGTAAACTTCTATAATCTCATAAGGTTATCTAAACTAAGACTACTTCTTATAACAGACAATGGATCAGAGAAAAATTAAAACGATTTCTGCTTTTACCACTTCTGTTCAACTCTGTAAGGAGTTTGTATCCATTCCACTGATGCAAAATAATTAAAAATGATCATTTAGCTTTCAGCATTATAAAACTCTAGTCTTCCAAACACATGTTAAAGCCAATGCAAAGGGAATGTCAGAGACTAGGAGGAAATGCACACAGAGTATGTATCTGTATATCACATTTTACATACTATAAAATTCATTGCACATACATACAGATAGACACAAAACTCATTGATAAGAATGGAAAGAAGAAGTGTTTTCAAAATGAGCAAAATATTTGAACAGGCACTTCACTAAAGAAGATACATGAATGATATTTAAACACAGAAATGGATGTTCAACATCATGAGATGCAGGTTAAAACCTTATTGGAATTGTAAATTAAAGGGGGGAAAACCCTGAAAATAATGATTGCTTGTTAGGATGAGAAAGAATCAAATTTCTAGTTATTGTTGAAGGGAGTTCAACGTGGTGTAGTCACTTTAGAAAGTAGTTTGTCCATTTAATTTAATAATATTTTTATTTATGGCTGCACTGCTTTGCTCAGGATTTCTCTAGTTGTGGAGAGTGGGGGCTACTCTTTGTTCCACTGTGGACTTCTCATTTTTGTGGCTCCTCCTGTTGCAGAGCACAGGCTCTAGACATGCAAACCTCAGTGGTTGTGCACACAGGTGATGTACAGGCAGGCCTGGTGTGTTGCAGTCCATGGGGTCACAAAGAGGTTGTGCACACAGGCTTGTGTGTGCAGTCCATGGGGCCATGAAGTGGTTGTGCACACAGGCTTGGTAGTTGAGGTTTGAAGGCACTAGACAGAGTATAGGCTCAATAGATATGGCCCACAGGTTTAGTTGTTCTGAGTTATGTGGAATCTTCCTGGGATAAGGATCAAACCCGTGTCCCTGCACCAGCAGGCAGATTCTTACCTTTTGCACTGCCAAGGAAGTCCAGTTTGTCCATTTCTTAACAAGAAAATATCTGCTTACTATATGCTCCAGCAATATCACTCCTAAGTATTAATTAAATATGTATGAATATTAATATGTATATACAACACTTTATTCAAACACTGATATAGCTTTTATTCAAGACCAAAAATATGGAAATCCTAATGCTTTTGAACAAATAAATAGATCAATCATTTTTCATGTATTCATACTTAACAATAAAAGGAGCAGGTAGATCATTTTGCTGACAAAGATCTTTCTAGTCAAGGCTATAGTTTTCCCAGTAGTCATGTATGGATGTGAGAGTTGGACTATAAAGAGAGAATTGATGCTTTTGAACTGTGGTGTTGGAGAAGACTTTGAGAGTCATTTGGACTGCAAGGAGATCCAACTAGTCCCTCCTAAAGGAGATCAGTCTTAGGTGTTCATTGGAAGGACTGATGTTGACGCTGAAGCTCCAATACTTTGGCCATACTTTGGCCAACTGACTCATTTGAAAAGACTCTGATGCTGGGAAAGATTGAAGGCAGGAAGAGAAGGGGACGGCAGGGGATGAGATGGGTGGATGGCATCACTAACTCAATGGACACGAGTTTGAGTAAACTCTGGGAGTTGGTAATGGACAGGCAGGCCTGGTGTGTTGCAGTCCGTGGGGTCACAAAGAGTCAGAGATGACTTAGCAACTGAACAACAACAACAACTAATTCTGGATAAATCTCAAATATTTTACACTCAACTAAGATAGAATAAAATAGCTAACTTATTCACACACAGTCTATTTTTATGATATTCTGGGACACACACAGTCTATTTTTATTATATACTTGGAGGTAAACCTACAGGGACAGAAAACAGAATGAGTCGTTACTGGGGCAAAGTAGAGTAGAAGATGATGCTGATCAGGGCCCTGTGCAGGTCCTAGGCACAGAAGCCTTTTTGTCCCCCTTTTCATGTAAGAGAAACTACAACCTCCAGGACCTTCCTTGAGTTCCAAAGAGGAGTTTTGAAAAGGTTGCTAATCAAGGGAAGAGCAGCCATGAAATCACCTAAAGCAAGATTAAAGGGACCAGAGAGGCTCATTAAGATGAGAACACCAGCCCACCTGAGACTGCACAATCCCTGATCTTATCAGCAACCCTACACTTTAAAAATTTCAGTAGAAAGAAGAACCTAAGACCGTTACTGCCTTGAACACTTTTACATATGCTTGTTTTACTATATAACCTCCCCTTATTCACCAGGGAGGGGGGCACAGTTCTTGAGGTATTAGCCTACTGTTTTAAGCTACTCTTTCCTTCTCCTCCATAACTGTCTCAGTATATCTATTTGGCATCGGCGTGCAGAGAACCAAGATTTTCACAATAAAATCATGGGATTTACTACAAAGGCAAGAAATAAACTTGTGAATTGCTGAAATTGTTCTATGTGTATTTGATTGTGTGAAAATTGTTGTTCAGTCACTCAGTCATGTCCAACTCTTTGCCACCCCCTGGACTGCAGCATGCCAGGCTTCTCTGTCCTTCTCCTGAAGCCTGGTCAAACTCATGACCATTGAGTTGGTGATGCTATCGAACCGTCTCACCTCTGTGGTCTCCTTGAGGTAGAAATGCTAGGCAGTCAGTGTAGGACTCAAACCTCAGTCTTGTTTTCAATAAGCAACTTGCTCCATTAGCCTAAAGCTATACCCTTTTGTCCCAAATAACTGGAATGTGCCTTAGCCTGAAAAATTATCAGGACTCAGACCCAGGGAAGGGCAGCGATTAACTTCTGGTCCACAGGCATGAGGGAAAAACAACTGGTGATCATTAATTTTAAGCCCATAAATCTGGTTTGTTGTAAAATGGCTTGAGGGTAGGAAAAAGTAGGCAAATTAATCTGAGGATCATGAGAAGCCATAAAGATGTTAATTTAAACATTTTGACCTTTAAACTGATTGGTTAAAAGTGACATATTTTAAGGGCAAAAGCCAACCAAAAATGTAGAGATTAAGGATATAAAACACTACTGTAAATCCCACCTTTGGGGTGCTCTTTACCCCCTCTCAGTGTCTAATGTTGAGAGCTTTGTATTTTTCTTCTCTTTAATAAATCCTGTTCTCTTGCTACCATAAGTGTTAGTGTGTTCATGATGTTTATTCATTAGATTCCCATTTCATCTTTGTCCTTCTGCCCTCAATCTTACCCAGCTTCAGGATCCTTTCAGTAAGTTGGCTCTTCACATCAGGTGGCCAAAGTATTAGAGCTTCAGCTTCAGCATCAGTGTTTCCAATGAATATTGAGGGTTGATTTCCTTGAGGATTAAATGGTTTGATCTCCTAGTGAAATGGGAATCTGAGTTCTTGTTCATAGAGCCAAAGAATGGAGTTCACATACACACCAACATAGCAAGCAAACAGGATCCATTAGAGAAGAGGAAAGTACAAAGCTCTCAGCATAGACACTGAAAAGGGGTAAGCAATGCCCCAAAGGTGGGACTTACAGTAGTTCGAATATTCTTAATCTCTACATTTTTGGTTGGTTCCTGTCCTTAAAATATGTCATTTATAACCAATCAGTTTAAAGATCGAAGTGTTCAGCATCATCTTTATGGATTTCCTTGATCCTCAGATAAATTTGCCACCCTTTTTCATGACCCCCTGGCCATTTTGTGGGCTTCCCTAGGTGGCTCAAAAATAAAGAATCTAGCTGTAATGCAGGGGATCAGGGTTCAGGTTCCATCTCTGAGTTGGAAGTTCCCCTAGAGAAGGAAATGACAACCCACTCCAGTATTCTTGCCTGGAGAATTCCATGGACACAGGAGTCTAGCAGGCTACAGTCCATGGAGTCACAAAGAGTCGAACATGCTTGAACAACTAACACCTTCACTTTCACTGGTCACTTTAAATGGACCAAATATTAGGGCTTAAGTTTAATGATCAACAGTTGTATTTCCCTGAGGCATGTGGAACAGAAGTAATTACTGTCCTTCCCTGGATCTGAGTGATAATAATTTATCAGATCAAGTACACATTCCAGAAATTTGGGACAAAAATGTATAGCTTTAGGCTAATAACCTGAGATGTTCATTGTGAATAAGACCGAGGTCTCAGAGTCCTACACTGACTGCCTAACAATTTCTATCTCAGTCGCAATCCAAGGGACATTCAAGAGTCTGCTCCAACACAGGTTGAAAGCATCAATTCTTTCGCATTCAGCCTGCTTTATGGTCCAACTCTCACATCTATACATGACTATTGGGAAAGCCATAGCTTTGACTATACAGACCTTTGTTGGCAAAGTAATGTCTCTGCTTTTTAATATGCTAATATGCTTTTTAATAGCTTTGTCATAGCTTTTCTTCCAAGGAGCAAGCACTCTTTGATTTCATGGCTGCAGTCACCAGCTGTAGTGATTTTGGAGCCCAAGAAAATAAAGTCTGCAACTGTTTCCATTGTTTCCCTATCTATTTACCATGAAATCATGGGACCAAATACCATGATCTTAGTTCTTTGAACGTTGAATTTTTAGTCAACTTTTTCACTCTCCTCTTTCACCATCATCAAGAGTCTCTTTAGTTCCTCTTTGATTTAAATCATAAAGATGGTGTCATCTGTATACCTAACCTTATTGATATTTCATTTACATGAGACTAAATATTTGCCAACATTTAATGAATTTTAACACTTAGAAAGGGAGAAAGCACTGTTTCAGGAAAGAGCCAATTCTGACTCCATGAGGGCTCTGTTTCTTTGACTTTACCTTTGTTTTTCATTACTTTTGTTATTATAATCATACATAATGACCTCCCTGAGGGAAACCTGTCCCTGTGCTTGAATGGATCAAGCACATCATCTCACTGAGTTTGGCCATTCCAAGAGACATTTGAAAGATAATGGTCTTCCTCAACTCCACCCTTTTTCTGTCCTATAAAAGAAAATGGGATCTAGATTCTGACAAGATGGTTATTTTGAGACATTACTCCACTATTTTCTTGGTCAGTTGACTTTCCAAATAAAGTTATATTCCTTGCCTCAACACCTCATCCCTCAGTTAATTCTTCTGTCATGTGAGAAGCATATGGTGCTTGGACTCAAAGCAAATTAGTGAATCTTCAGTTAAATTCAGTTCATTAGCTCAGTCGTGTCCGACTCTTTGCGACCCCATGAATCACAGCATGCCAGTCCTCCCTATCCATCACCAACTCCAAGAGTTCACTAAGACTGACCTCCATCGAGTCAGTGAAGACATTCAGACATCTCATCCTCGGTTGTCCCCGTCTCCTCCTGCCACCAATCCCTTCCAGCATCAGAGTTTTTTCCAATGAGTCAACTGTTCCCATGAGGTGGCCAAAATACTGGAGTTTCAGCTTTAGCATCATTCATTCCAAAGAAATTCCAGGGCTGATCTCCTTCAGAATGGAATGGTTGGACATCCTTGCAGTCCAAGGGACTCTCAAGAATCTAAACAACACAGTTCACAAGCATCAATTCTTTGGCGCTCAGCCTTCTTCACAGACCAACACTCACATCCATACATGACCACAGGAAAAACCATAGCCTTGACTAGGCGGACCTTAGTCGGCAAAGTAATGTCTCTGCTTTTCAATATACTATATAGGTTGGTCATAAGTTTTCTTCCAAAGAGTAAGCGTCTTTTAATTTCATGGCTGCAGTCACCATCTGCAGTGATTTTGGAGCCCCCCAAAATAAAGAATGACACTGTTTCTACTCTTTCCCCATCTATTGCCCATGAAGTGATGGGACCAGATGCCATGATATTCGTTTTATGAATGTTGAGCTTTAAGCCAACTTTTTCACTCTCCTCTTCCACTTTCATCAGGAGGTGTTTTAGTTCCTCTTATTTTTCTGCCATAAGGGTGGTGTTATCTACATATCTGAGGTTATTGAAATTTCTCCAGGCAACCTTGATTCCAGCTTGTGTTTCTTCCAGTCCAGTGTTTTTCATGATTCACTCTGCAGATTAGTTAAATAAGCAGGGTGACAATATACAGCCTTGAAATACTCCTTTTCCTGTTTGAAACCAGTCTGTTGTTCCATGTCCATTTCTAACTGCTGATTCCTGACCTGCATACAGATTTTTCAAGAGGCAAGTCTCATGGTCTGGTATTCCCATCTCTTTCAGAATTTTCCACAGTTTATTGTGATCCACACAGTCAAAGGCTTTGGCATAGTCAATGAAGCAGAAATAGATGTTTTTCTGGAACTCTCTTGCTTTTCCCATGATCCAGCAGATGTTGGCCATTTGATCTCTGGTTCCTCTGCCTTTTCTAAAACCAGCTTGAACATCAGGGAGTTCACGGTTCATGTATTGCTGAAGCCTGGCTTGGAGAATTTTGAGCATTACTTTACTAGCGTGTGAGATGAGTGCAATTGTGTGGTAGTTTTAGCATTCTTTGGCATTGTCCTTCTTTGGAATTGGAATGAAAACTGACTTTTTCCAGTCCTGTGTCCACTGCTGAGTTTACTAAATTTGCTGGCATATTGAATGCAGCACTTTGACAACAGCATCTTTCAAGATTTGAAATAGCTCAGCTGGAATTCCATCACCTCCACTAGCTTCGTTTGTAGTGATGCTTTCTAAGGCCCACTTGACTTCACATCCAGGATGTCTGACTCTAGATGAGTGATCACTCCGTCGTGATTATCTGTGCCGTGAAGATCTTTTTTGTACAGTTCTGCATATTCTTTCCACCTCTCCTTACTATCCTCTGCTTCTGTTAGGTCCATACCTTTTCTGTCCTTTATTGAGCCTATCTTTACATGAAATGTTCCCTTGGTATCTCTAATTTTCTTGAAGAGATCTCTATTCTTTCCCATTCTGTTCTTTTCCTCTATTTCTTTGCATTGATTGCTAAAGAAGACTTTCTTATCTCTTCTTGCTATTCTCTGGAACTCTGCATTCAGATTCCTATATCTTTCCTTGTCTCCTTTGCTTTTCACTTCTCTTTTTTTCACAGCTATTTGTAAGGCCTCCCCAGGCAGTCATTTTGCTTTTTTGCATTTTTTTTTTTCGGTGGGGATGGTCTTGAACCCTGTCTCCTGTACAATGTCATGAACCTCATTCCATAATTCATCAGGCACTCTATCTATCAGATCAAGGCTCTTAAATCTATTTTTTACTTCCACTGTATAATCATAAGGGATTTGATCTACGTCATACCAGAATGGTCTAGCCGTTTTCCCTACTTTCTTCAATTTGAGTCTGAATTTGGTAATAAGGAGTTCATGAACTGAACCACAGTCATCTCCTGGCCTTGGTTTTGTTGACTGTATTAGAGCTTCTCCATCTTTGGCTGCAAAGAATATAATCAATCTGATTTCAGTGTTAACCGTGTGGTGATTTCCATGGGTAGAGTCTTCTCTTGTGTTGTTGGAAGGGGGTGTTTGCTATGACTCTTGCATTTTCTTGGTAAAACTGTATTAGTCTTTGCCCTACTTCATTCTGCATTCCAAGGCCAAATTTGCCTATTACTCCAGGCGTTTCTTGACTTCCTACTTTTGCATTCTAGTCCCCTATAATGAAAAGGACATCTTTTTGGGGTGTTAGTTCTAAAAGTTCTTGTAGGTCTTTATAAAACCGTTCACCTTCAGCTTCTTCAGCATTACTGGTTGGGGCATAGACTTGGATTACTGTGATATTGCATGGTTTGCCTTGGAAACGAACAGAGATCATTCTGTCATTTTTGAGATTGCACCCAAGTACTGAATTTCAGACTCTTTTGTTGACCATGATGGCTACTCCATTTCTTTTGAGGGATTCCTGCCCTCAGTAGTAGATATAATGGTCATCTGAGTTAAATTCACCCATTCCAGTCCATTTCAGTTCGCTGATTCCTAGAATGTCGATGTTAACTCTTGCCATCTCTTTTTGACCACTTCCAATTTGCCTTGATTCATGGACCTGACATTCCAGGTTCCTATGCAATATTGCTCTTTACAGCATCAGACCTTAGTTCTATCACCAATCACATCCTCATCTGGGTATTGTGTTTGTTTTGGCTCCATCCCTTCTTTCTGGAGTGATTTCTCCACTGATCCCCAGTAGCATGTTGGGCACCTACTGACCTGGGGAGTTCCTCTTTCATTATCCTATTATTTTGCCTTCTCATACTGTTCATGGGGTTCTCAAGACAAGAATACTGAAGTGGTTTGCCATTCCCTTCTCCAGTGGACCACATTCTGTCAGACCCCTCCACCATGACCCGCCCATCTTGTGTTGCCCCCCCCCCCCCGGGCATGGCTTAGTTTCATTTAGTTAGACAAGGCTGTATTCCTAGTGTGATTAGATTGATGATTTTTTTTTGTGAGTATGGTTTCAATGTGTCTGCCCTCTGATGCCCTCTTGCAACAGCTACCATCTTTCTTGGGTTTTTCTTACCTTGGGTATGGGATATCTCTTCATGGCTGCTCCAGCAAAGCGCAGTCACTGTTCCTTACCTTGGACGAAGGGTATCTCCTCACTGCCGCCCTTCATGACCTTCAACGTGGGATAGCTCCTCTAGGCCTTCCTGTCCCCCCCCACCCAGCCACCACCCCTTGGACATGGTGTGGCTCCTCCCGGCCGCCGCCCCTAGCCTCGGGCGTGGGGTTGCTCCTCCCAGCTGCCACCCCTGGCCTGAATCTTACTATGTAGTAGTTATAATAAAGCTGGTATTTAAAGAAGAGTGTTTAAAACAAAGACAATCTAGCAGTTACGATTAAAAAGTTAAATTATATTATGGAAATATTAATGCTGAAGTGTTACACTCTTTCCTATTAAGATTTATGTGATATCATTTATTTGGTGAACCAATATTTTCATATTACAATGCAATAGATCCAGTTTTTCTGCTGGAATTGGGGTTGGGTATAATTTGGATATAACTTTTTTGCTAGAAATTAATTCTAGATGGTAACTATGATTTTTATGTTATGTGGGAGTAAAGTGTTGAAGACAATCAATAAAAGCTAAATTAAAGATTTTGTTGGTAAAATAATTCTGTATTTAGAGATTCCAGATATGTATCAACAGAACAAAATGCGTAAATAAAATATCCTGACCCATCTCGTTTCTGTATTTTAAATAATTGCAATCCAGACATTTTTAATTTACTCATGGTTATTTCATCTAGTTAACACATTTAAAAATAACAAATACATTATCCTGTGAGTATATCAGTCTAGGTCTTCAAAATCTTTTTGATCTGCCAAGTTCCTGAAATTTACCAGATATGCATCATTACAACCACCAGGATATTTTATTTCATTATGTAGATGTGAATTATGGGTTATGTTAAGTGCAATTTAAGTGATATAATATACTATTTTAAAATAAAATAAATATTAAACTAAAACATTCATTTAAAATGTAATGGCTATGTTTATGTGAAATGCCTAGTTCTAATGATAAATATGAGTATAGAATTTTACAAATGAAATGAGAGTACTCTCAGATTACCACCATTAGGTCAGGCAATGGGATGTAAAAAGCAAAGAGACAGCCTATTAGTCTCTGTGGAGCTGTTAGTGTTATTTTCTCTCTTTACAAAACTAAAACAGAGAATTAAATCATATACATCAGCTTCCAGGGTTTGTTTCCCTAGGGAAGAGTAGAGACTGTGCCTATTATCTATGTTTACTCGAAAGTGGCAAAGCTTCTAGGCACATAATTTGTCCTTCAGTCAGTGAAAGACTAACAACTCCCACCCTCCAGTAAAAATAAGAGCCCAGCTCCAAAATGAAATTCTGGAGGGGATATGCAGGCTTCATGTTCTCTCAGTCCTATGCTTACCAAGGCATGGGTTCTTCAGCACAAACTGAGGAAGAGAGCTGGCATTTATCAAGGAATATCTCCCAAGGAAATATAAAGCAATTTATATCTGTAGATTCCCATTCCCTTAAGTATGTATCAACAATGAACCTACCAAGTTGATTCTGATAATACAGTTTTGTATTGTTCAATACTAATAAATGCTGGATTTCCCTGCTAGCACAGTGGTAAGTGTCCAATTGCAAATGCAGGGGATACCAGTTTGACCCCTGGTTCAGGAAGATTCTACATGCCATGAAGTATCTAAGTCAATGTACCATAACCACTGAAGGCCATGAGCCCTAGAGCCTGTGCTCCACAAGAGGAGCCACCACCATGAGAAGGCTTTTAAACACAACAAAGAGTGTTCTCCACTCACCTCAAATGGAGAAAGCTTGTGCTTGGCAGTGAAGACCAGCATGACCAAAACTAAAAAATGAAAAAATTTTAAAAAAAAATAAAAAAAAGTAAGCAGCACAGGAGATAACCCTAAGTCACCTTTTTACAGAAAATCTTTGTTCTAACTCCATTAATAGAAATATTAAATATTTTCATTTTGATCACTTGACATTCATTTTAAGAGATTCATTCACAATTATTATTTGAGAAGCAAAATGTTTCATAAAAGAAAAAGTAAACATCTTTTTCACAAACCTGAAATGCTTAATTCCAATAAAATTTGGAAGAAACCACTTATATCTTGCAAGGAGGAAATAAAGATATCAGGATTTTTAAAAAATATCCTTCTCCATTAAGGGAAAATTATAGTGTCAAAATTCATAGCCAATTATTTTCTACCAATGGTCTTACTCATATAAAATATGTGAAGGGGTGATTGTTACATCTGATTTTGAAAGCATTTTAGTAAATCTAGCCAGTGTGTTGAGATGTGGGAGGGAACGTGTCTTCAGCTACCCAAAGTACCTTGGTGTGGGAAGAAGTCAACTGAGTTGGTCCATCTCCTCCCTATATCCAACATATCATCACACTGGCTCACATATATGAAGCCTCCGATTGAAATGTGTTGGTCATGAATATTAACTTGCAATTGCAAGATACAAGTAGACATTGACAAGTGTTCCTTGTCCACTTTTGAAGATTATTTCATGTCAATAAACTGGAAAAAGTGAACTCTCATGGTCAATCGGGCAATTTATAAGAGCACCGAAACATCCTCTATCCTCAATAAGACATGTTATACATCTTATTTCTCTGAGATATATTCTTCAGTGATCTTTACAACCAAATTGTTTCCCCAAAACACTTAGCTAATATATTAATTCACTAGTCCTCATTAGCATTCCAGTGATGCAAATAGAACATATTATGCCTCTATTTTATAGATAGCAATATAAAGTTTAGCCAATACCAGAACTTACACTCATATAGATTTGGGATTAAATTCCATGACAGGTTCTTGTTCTAGCTTCCAATACTGTTTTCTTCAAAGATGCTAAAGTGCTCCCTAGAATTTTAAGGCTTCTAAGGCTTTATATTGAAGCTCTTAGTACTGAATTAATTTCAGTATAGTAATTTTAAAATGTATTGTTTTTATGTAAGGATACCATATATAAAACTGTAAAAATGACTGCGAATACAAAGTTTAATAAACTGGAATTATAAGTAATTTATATGTAATGCTACTGCATATTATTTCTGCAAAGAATGGGCACTTTAACTTAAGCACTCACAGAATGATGTGGTGGAGACTCTTGCATTAGTGGAAGCCAAATCGGGGCCAATTCAGCTGAAAGGATAGAGGACCACCAAGTTTTAATCAGGCCAAGTTCACAAATACTTCAGCCATGTAGATGTAAAATATTTACATTAGGCAATTTGCAATGCCATGGTGGCTAGCATGACCCCAAAGAACAGGACTATAACCTGTAAACAGAGCATGGTCTACTGCTAAATCTATATACATAGAGTTACTTTCTTCTACTATTCAGGTCGTTCTCATTAACAATTGTTTTGTAAATAGTTGTAACTTTTGTGTGTCCAAATCAAGGCCTTCCTACTCCACTATCGTGGCTACTCCTTTGGTACTTTTTAAAATTTAAATTTCTAACTGTTTATTAGTACCAATATCTTGTAGAAATATAAGTGAAATACATAGAAATTTATCTTTTGTCCTTTATTCAATAAACCAAAATTTCAGCATGTTCTTGGCTTGGCTCTACTTTTTAAAAGGTTTGCAAAACTTTATGTTATTAATTGTATTCTGTTCTTAGGTCCTTTTTTAATAATTTGTTGGTTTATAGACTTTACTCAATAATTTAAATTTTATGTTTACTAATGTAAATGCTTACAAATATTTCTTTATGAATTTTTCTATGACTCTATCTAAAGGTATAAATATAATTATATATAGTTTATTAATTTAATTTATTTATCAAATATTTTGTGACATTTTCTTTGAAATTAAAAAAAAAAGTTCTGCTTAATTAACAAAAAACTGGTTTCTTTTAAACATTTTTTTCTCATTAATAATTGACAAGATTTGATTTTATTAGTGGCATTTTATTCTATAGGATTTTGCTTTATAATACTTACTTTTAGAATGTCCTGGCTTTTTATAACTTAATATGTGTTATATTTTAAAGTGGTTCTGTAGATACCTGGAGATATTTGTAATAAATGCTTCAGTGACATAGTGATGATTTATATATGTATCATCACTAAGTCACTGATGTGTATACTACAAATATATATTTAACTTTTATAGTATATTATGTGTTGCTTCTATTTTCTTGATAATGTTGACTGATATTTGAGAGGGGTGAATGGATTTACTTCAATTTCTCTTTAAAATTTTTTTCTCCTTAATTTATGAATATTGACACCATGTTATTTTGTGCAGAAATAATCATAGCAGCTACATTGTTATTTCCAACCTTTAACATTATAAATCACTCTTCTTTCTCTTGTTTAAAAATAGTGAGGTCTTAATTCAAATCTGTCTAATAGATAAATAGAAGCAATAATCACTTTGTGTTACTGCTTTAAAATTATCATTAATCAGCTCAATTGCAGCCTAAGAATCTCTTTATTTAGAAAACCGGAGCTTCAAATAGTTAATTATTTGAAGTAACTTGTACCTGCAGGGTATGACACATTTGCGTTAGCAATTCAGTTCGGTTCAGTTCACGCTCAGTCATGGCCGACTCTTTGCGACCCCATGAACCACTGCTCTCCAGGCCTCCATGTCCATCACCAACTCCCGAATCCTCTTAAACCCATGTCTGCTGAGTCAGTGATGCCATCCAACCAGATCATCCTCTGTCATCCCCTTCTCCTCCTGCCTTCAATCTTTCCAAGCATCAGGGTCTTTTCAAGTGAGTCAGCTCTTTGCATCAAGTGGCCAAAGTATTTGAGTTTCAGCTTCAATGTTAGTTCTTACAATAAACACTCAGGACTGATCTCTTTATGATGGATTGTTTGGATCTCCTTGCAGTCCAAGGGACTCTCAAGAATCTTCTCCAACACCACAGTTCAAAAGCATCAATTCTTCAGTGCTAAGCTTTCTCTTTTTTTCTTTTTTACTCTTTTTAATTTTAATTTTTTTTTAGTTTTATTTATTTATTTTTTACTTTTTATTTTTTCTTTACTTTACAATACTGTATTGGTTTTGCCATACATTGACATGAATCTGCCACAGGTATACATGAGTTCCCAATTCTGAATCCCCTTCCCACCTCCCACCCCATATCATCTCTCTGGATCATCCCCGTGCACCAGCCCCAAGCATCCTGCATCCTGTATCGAACACAGACTGGCGATTTGTTTCTTACATGATAATATACATGTTTCAGTGCCATTCTCCAAAATCATCCCACCCTCTCCCTCTCCCTCAGAGTCCAAAAGTCCGTTCTATACATCTGTGTCTCTTTTGCTGTCTTGAATACAGGGTTATCATTACCACCTTTCTAAATTCCATATATATATTTGTTAGTATGGGCTTCCCTGGTGGCTCAGAAGGTAAAGCTGCTGCCTACAATGGGGAGACCTGGGTTCGATCCCTGGGTCAGGAAGATCCCCTGGAGAAGGAAATGGCAACCCACTCCAGTACACTTGCCTGGAAAATTCCATGGATGGAGGAGCCTGGTAAGCTACAATCCATGCTGTCGCAGAGTTGGACACGACTGAGTGACTACTTTCACTTTCACTTTCATGTGTTAGTATACTGTATTGGTGTTTTCCTTTCTGGCTTACTTCACTCTGTATAATCAGCTCCAGTTTCATCCCTCTCATTAGAACTGATTCAAATGTATTCTTTTAATGGCTGAGTAATACTTCATTGTGTATATGTACAACAGCTTTCTTATCCATTCATCTGCTGATGGACATCTAGGTTGTTTCCATCTCCTGGCTCTTATAAACAGTGCTGCAATGAACATTGGGGTACATGTGTCTCTTTCAATTCTGGTTTCCTCGGTGTGTATTCTCAGCAGTGGGATTGCTGGGTCATATAGCAGTTCTATTTGCAATTTTTAAGGAATCTCCACACTGTTCTCCATAGTGGCTGTACTAGTATGCATCCCACCAACAGTGTAGGAGGGTTCCCTTTTCTCCACACCCTCTCTAGCATTTACTGCTTGCAGACTTTTGGATCACAGCCATTCTGACTGGTGTGAAATTGTACCTCATTGTGGTTTTCATTTGCATTTCTCTGATAATGAGTGATGTTGAGCATCTTTTCATTTGTTTGTTAGCCATCCGTATGTCTTCTTTGGAGAGATGTCTATTTAATTCTTTTGCCCATTTTTTGATTGGATCATTTATTTTTCTGGAATTGAGCTGCATAAGTTGCTTGTATATTTTTGAGATTATCTGTTTGTCAGTTGCTTCATTTGCTATTATTTTCTCCCATTCTGAAGGCTGTCTTTTCACCTTGCTTAAATTTTCCTTTGTTGTACAGCAGCTTTTAGTTTTAATTAGTACCCATTTGTTTATTTTTGCTTTTCTTTCCAGTATTCTGGAAGGTGGATCATAGAGGATCCTGCTGTGATTTATGTCGGAGAGTGTTTGCCATATTCTCCTCTAGGAGTTTTATAGTTTCTCGTCTTACATTTAGATCTTTAATCCATTTGGAGTTTATTTTTGTGTGTGGTGTTAGAAAGTGATCTAGTTTCATTCTTTCACAAGTGGTTGACCAGTTTTCCCAGCACCACTTGTTAAAGAGATTGTCCTTACTCCATTGTATATTCTTGCCTCCTTTGTCGAAGATAAGATGTCCATAAGTGTGTTGATTTATCTCTGGGCTTTCTATTTTGTTCCATTGATCTATATGTCTGTCTTTGTGCCAGTACCATGCTCTCTTGATGACTGTGGCTTTGTAATAGTGCCTGAAGTCAGGCAAGTTGATTCCTCCAGTTCCATTCTTCTTTCTCAAGATTGCTTTGGCTATTCGAGGTTTTTTGTATTTCCATACAAATCTTGAAATTATTTGTTCTAGTTCTGTGAAAAATACCGCTGGTAGCTTGATAGGGAGTGCACTGAATCTGTAGATTGCTTTGGGTTGTATACTCATTTTCACTATATTGATTCTTCTGATCCATGAACATGGAATATTTCTCCATCTATTAGTGTCCTCTTTGATTTCTTTCATCATTGTTTTATAGTTTTCTATATATAGGTGTTTAGTTTCTTTAGGTAGAGATATTCCTAAGTATTTTATTCTTTTCATTGCAATGGTGAATGGAATTGTTTCCTTAATTTCTTTTTCCACTTTCTCATTATTAGTGTATAGGAAAGCAAGGGATTTCCTTGTGTTGATTTTATATCCTGCAACTTTACTATATTCATTGATTAGCTCTAGTAATTTTCTGGTGGAGTCTTTAGGGTTTTCTATGTAGAGGATCATGTCATTTGCAAACATTGAGAGTTTAACTTCTTTTCCAATTTGGATTTCTTTTATTTCTTTTTCTGCTCTGATGCTGTGGCCAAAACTTCCAGAACTATGTTGAATAGTAGTGGTGAAAGTGTGCACCCTTGTCTTGTTCCTGACTTTAGGGGAAACACTTTCAATTTTTCACCATTGAGGATAATGTTTGCTCTGGGCTTGTCATATATAGCTTTTATTATGTTCAGGTATGTTCTATTTGAATTGGAGGTTAATTACTTTACAATATTATATTGGTTTTGCCATACATCAACATAAATCAACAACAGGTATATACATATTGCACATCCTGAACCCCCTTCCTTCTTCCCTCCCCATACCATCCCTGTGGGTCATCTCAGTGCACCAGCCCCAAGCAACCAGTATAATGCATCGAACCTAGACTGGTGATTCGTTTCATATATGATATTATACATGTTTCGATGCCATTCTCCCAAAACATCCCACCCTCTTCCTCTCCCACAGAGTCCAAAAGACTGTTCTATAAATCTTTATAGTCCAACTCTCACATCCATACATGAGTACTGGAAAACCATAGCCTTGACTAGACTGACCTTTGTTGGCAAAAAAATGTCTCTGCTTTTTAATATGCTACCTAGGTTGGTCATAACCTTCCTTCCAAGGAGTAAGTGTTTTTTTTTTTTTTAATTTCATGGTTGCAATCACCATCTGCAGTGATTTTGGAGCCCCTCCCCCCCCAAAAGAATATTAATAAATAAAATCAGCCACTCTTTCCACTGTTTTCCCATCTATGTGCCATGAAGTGATGGGACTGGATGCCATGATCTTTGTTTCCTGAATGTTGAGACTTAAGCCAACTTTTCACTTTCCTCTTTCACTTTCATCAAGAGGCTTTTTAGTTCTTCACTTTCAGCCATAAGGGCGGTGTCATGTGCATATCTGAGGTTATTGATATTTCTCCCAACAATCTGGATTTCAGCTTGTGCTTCCTCCAGCCCAGTGTTTCTCATGATGTACTGTGCATAGAAGTTAAATAAACAGGGTGACAATATACAGTCTTGACGTACTCCTTTTCCTATTTGGAACCAATCAGTTGTTCCATGTCCAGTTCTAACTGTTGCTTCCTGACCTGTATACAGATTTCTCAAGAGGCAGGTCAGGTGGTCTGGTATTCTCATCTCTTTCAGAATTTTCCACAATTTATTATGATTCACACAAAGTCTTTGACATAGTCAATAAAGTAGAAATAGATGTTTTTATGGAAATCTTTTGCCTTTTTGGTGATCCAATGGATGTTAGCAATTTGACCTATAGATCCTCTTTCTTTTCTAAAACCAGCTGGAAAATCTAGATGTTCATGGTTTACATATTGTTGAAGCCTAGCTTGGAGAATTTTGAGCATTACTTTACTAGCGTGTGAGATGAGTGCAATTGTGCAGTAGTGTGAGCATTCTTTTGCATTGCCTTTCTTTGGGATTGGAATGAAAACTGACCTTTTCCAGTCCTGTGGCCACTGCTAAGTTTTCCAAATGTGCTGACATATTGACTGCAGCACTTTTACAGCATCGTCTTTCACGATTTGAGATAGCTCAACTGGAATTCCATCACCTCCACTCCACTAGCTTTGTTTGTAGTGATGATTCCTAAGGCCCACTTGGTTTCACATTCCAGGGTGTTTGGCTCTAGGTGAGTGATCACACAGTTGTGATTATCTGGGTCATGAAGCTCCTTTTTGTACAGTTCTCCTGTGTATTCTTGCCACCACTTTTTAATATCTTCTGCTTCTGTTAGGTCCATACCATTTCTGTCCTTTATTGAGCCCATCTTTGCAGAAATATTCCCTTTGCATCTCTATTATTTTTTTTAAAAGATCTGTAGCATTTTCCATTCTATTATTTTCCTCTACGTGTGTTTTTTTTTTTTTTTTTTGCATTGATCGCTGAGGAACACTTTATTTTCTCTCCTTGCTACTCTTTGAATCTCTGCATTCAAATGGGAATATCTTTCCTTTTCTCCTTTACTTTTCTCTTTTCTTCTCACAGCTATTTGTTAGGCCTCTTCAGACAGCCATTTTTTCTTTCTGCATTTATTTTTCTTGGTGATGGTCTTGATTTCTGTCTCCTGTTCAATGTCACGAATCTCATTCCATAGTTCTTCAGGTACTCTGTCTACCAAATCTAGTTACTTAAATCTATTTCTCACTTCCGCAAATAAGTGGTTTGATTTAGGTCATACCTGAGTGGTCTAGTGGTTTTCCCCACTTTCTTTAATTTAAGTCTGAATTTGGCAATAAGGAGTTCATGATCTGAGACACAGTCAGCTCCTGGTCTTGTTTTGGTTGACTGTATAGAACTTCCCCATCTTTGGCTGCAAAGAATATAATCAATCTGATTTCAGTGTTGACCATCTGGTGATGTCCATGTGTAGAGTCTTCTCTTGTGTTGTTGGAAGAGGGTGTTTGCTATGACCAGTGCATTTTCTTGGCAAAACTCTATTAATCTTTGACCTGCTTCGTTCCGTATTTCAAGGCCAAATTGCCTGTTATGCCAGGTGTTTTTTGACTTCCTACTTTTGCATTCCAGTCCCCTATAATGAAAAGGACATATTTTGGGGGTGTTAATTCTAAAAGGTCTTGTAGGTCTTCATAGAACCGTTCAACTTCAGCTTCTTCAGTGTTACTGGTTGGGGCATAGACTTGGATTACCGTGATATTGAATGGTTTGCCTTGGAAACGAACAGAGATCATTCTGTTGTCTTTGAGATGGCATCCAAGTACTGCATTTCAGACCCTTTTGTTGACCATGATGGCTACTTCATTTCTTCTAAGGGATTCTTGCCCACAGTAGTACGTAGATAAAATGGTCATCTGAGTTAAATTCACCCATTCCAGCCCATTTTAATTTGCTGATTCCTAGAATGTCGATGTTCACTCTTGCCATTTCATGTCTGACCTCTTTCTATTTGCCTTGATTCATGTACCATTCCAGGTTCTTAGGCAACACTGCTTTTTACAGAATCAAACCCTGTTTCTATTACCAGTCCCATCCACAACTGGGTGTTGTTTTTGCTTTGGTCCATGCCTTTTTTTTTTTCAGGAGTTATTTCTCCACTGATCTCCAGTAGCATATTGGATACCTACTGACCTGGGGAGTTCATCTTTCAGTGTCCTATCATTTTGCCTTTTCATACTGTTCATGGGGTTCTCAAGGCAAGAATACAGAAGTGGTTTGCCATTCCCTTCTCCAGTGGACCACATTATTTCAGACCTCTCCACCATGACCCGCCCATTTTGGGTGGGCCCGCATGGCATGTTTTAGTTTCATTGAGTTGCTGTGGTCCATGTGATCAGATTGGTTAGTTGTCTGTGATTGTGGTTTCAGTCTGTCTGCCCTTTGATGCCCTCTCTCAGCTCCTATCATCTTGGGTTTCTCTTACCTTGAACGTGGGATATCAATTAGGAAGGCCTTAAAAATAATAAAGATGGCATCTAGTTTTTTGGAAATTAGTTATCATCGATAGAAAGTTACAGTTTGACTACTAAGAGGACTCAAGTGTTCTTTCTAGACCCAAAATGGCAGACCTGATGGGCCTACACAGTTCCTAAAATATCAAAATATGCTTGGGATTAAACAATTAACTTGCATAGAGCTGCACTGAAGCCAAGCAGCCTGAACTGAAAAGTTAAAGCTTGTTTAAATTGCTCAGTTATTTATCCTTTGCAATGATGATTCATTTGCCATTTTAAGGTTTCTGCTTGTCATCTTCTGTTGTCTACAGCAGCTTGCTTTCCCTTACACATATCTTTGGGCCTAGATCTTCCATAATCTACATGATCATGTATGACTTTTTTGCCAGTTAGACTGAAGACAGCCTCCTTCAGAAAGGGCCTAAGTCATTGTTTCATTTGCCTTTCAGTGTCTTGTCAGACAGTGGACCCTACATAATGCTCACTATCTCTTTGTTTCAGCATCTGCGAAACTGGAGCAGGTCACATAGACAGTAATATTAACAAAAGGTTTCCCACAGAATTATTTAAAAAAGAAAGAATAAGGAAAAGAAAAACCTCACACAGACATTGAAATCAAAACACCACAGAGAAGAAATGCATTGAGAAAGTTGGTTGCATCTTCTCAAAGTAAAATTTTTAAAACAATTGGATAATTTACTGGCAAGATCATTTAAAAATACAGACATAAGATAGTAAAGATGGGGGAAGAAAATAATTTTAAAGCTGTTTCTTATTTGCCCTTTCTTGCCTTCATATAACAAAGGAAAACCAAAATCAGTATTGCTTTTTTTTTTTTAAATGTATAATTCATTTAATGTCATTTCTAGCTGGTTGAATTGAAAGACTAATGTGTGCACATCAGAATTTGAAAAATATCAATGTCCTATATATATGCTGTCCATCATTAAAAGCTTGTCTCAAAAGAAAACACTGAAAATTTTACATTAGTAAATTGTTATATATTGTGCCTTCTAATATTTTATGACTATCAGTATAGATACTTTACTTCAAGTATGTATCTCCTTACTTTCAAGCCCCCAAAGTTATTACTCAGTAGCTTTAAATTTACTGTGATAACATTTTAGCAAATATTATTTTTTCCAACCTGTCACAGAATATTGAGATTTTTCAAATATCAATGCACTTACCTCTTGAGCTACCACTTTATATTAATCCTGATCCAAAAGTTATTTGATTTAAATTTAGTCTAAAGTTCACTCCTGAAATATATTCAGGTGTGAATATATTTTATTTTATTTATAAATATATTTTATTTATTTTATTTTATTATATAGTGTGAATATATTTTATTCACACTAACTTTATTTTGAAATTATATTTGACATTTATCTGTTGCTTCTCAGTATCTAGATTTCAAATAATGAATAAAGATTTATAAAGAGATCAATTCCCCTCTAAACTTCCATTGTGATTATTAAATAATTTTAATAAACTAAATGAATTTTGAATTATTGTAAGTTATCTGCTTATTTATATTTTAATTGCTTTCTTATTTTTAATTATTTTTAAATTGGTGATTGATTTAGTCATAAAGCTCTTTACTATACAAAATGTTAGCATAAAAATTCTAGACACAAAAGGACAAATATGATTCCACTTATGTAAAGTACATAGATTAGTCAGATTTAAAAAAACAGAAAATTCTAGTAACACAGGCATTGAATCACGGAGTTGAAACTATAATGAAGCCATTTGACTTGAATGACACCTGAAAGAAGCATGGGTTGCTTTTATTACATTATTGACTTACTTTAAAATTTGCTGATTTTCTGCTCCTTTTGATCTGCAAAATAGCAGTTTTATGTGGTTCAAATGTAAAGTTTTATAAGGGAATCTACACAAGCTGAGTTGAGCTATGACAGCTGGCTCCCTGTCATTGGCCAGTTGCCCATTTATCAAAAGGAATCTGAATTGAAGTGCCTCCTACCTAGAGTCAGACAGGCCCAGATCCATGCAGATCAGAGGGTTTGTTAACCGACGAGTCTTTAGTGGAGCGATTCTCTGTTCACTGTCTGATTACTCTAGGTGGTCAACTGACTATTCTCATGTAAACAATGAGAGCATCTCAAAGGGTAGTCACTGTTGCTTCCACTGCACTGTGCAGGCCTCTTACTGTCTCTCTTGAGGTTCCATTCTGAAATACTGCTGGTCTCATGAAGGGATGGAGGGAGATATGAAAGGGCATTCATTTAACCACAGTGAAGTCGACCTGTAAGTGCAGATCCTCTCAGAACGGAATGAAGGTTTTCTCTCAGAGAGTCCCAACAAGAAATTTTTCTCCTGTATCTTGAGATTCATTAAGTACTAGACAGTGATGACTGGTATGATGCTACCTCAAAGTGATCCAAGCATTAGAAACTTTATAAGTTTAGCAAGGATTCTGTATACCATAAAAGTCATTTTATGTACTTTGAACTTCAACCATTCTTTCAGACATTATTTTATCACTTAAGGTATCATTTACATTAGAGTAGTGTTACTAGAAGATAGTACTAAAAGTATTATTAAAATTATAAATTCGACACTAAGAGATTCTATGCTTCAGGCAGGTTTTTTTTTAAACATATGAATTTATTTTAGTTTCAGCAAAAGGTTCCATCAACTTAAAACCTTAGCTATTGATCATAACCATAAGACTATAAGAATAAACCAAATTGAATTAAATCAGTTGTTCTTTGTTAAGCTGCTATACTCCACTTTTGAGTTGTTTTTGCTGATTAGTCACTAAATCATGTCTGACTGTGTTGTCACCCCATGAACTGTAGACTTCCAGGCTGCTGCGACTATGAGATTTTGAGACAAGAATATTGGAGTGGGCTGCCATTTCCTTCTCCAGGGGACCTTCGTGATCCAGGGATCAAATCCACATCTCCTGAAATGGCAGGCGGAATCTTTATCACTGAGCCACCAGGGAAACCCACTCCTGAGTTATTCATGAAAACTTAAAAACTGAGTGGATGACCAAATGTTATTAATAATAATACAAATGTGGCTTGTTTTGTTTTCTTTACCTATTCCTTAGTCTTTTAAAAGTTAATTTAGTAGAGCCTGAAGTCAGGCAGGTTGATTCCTCCAGTTCCATTCTTCTTTCTCAAGATTGCTTTGGCTATTCGAAGTTTTTGTATTTCCATACAAATTGTGAAAATATTTGTGCTAGCTCTGTGAAAAATACTGCTGGAAGCTTGATAGGGATTGCATTGAATCTACAGATTGCTTTGGGTAGTATACTCATTTTCACTATATTGATTCTTCTGATCCATGAAAATGGTATATTTCTCCATCTATTAGTGTTCTCTTTGATTTCTTTCACCAGTGTTTTATGCTTTTCTATATATAGGTCTTTAGTTTCTTTAGGTAGATATATTCCTTAGTATTTTATTCTTTTCATTGAAATGGTGAATGGAATTGTTTCCTTAATTTCTTTTTCCACTTTCTCATTAATAGTGTATAGGAATGTAAGGGATTTCTGTGTGTTGATTTTATATCCTGCAACATTACTATATTCATTGACTAGCTCTAATAATTTTCTGGTTGAGTCTTTAGGGTTTTCTATGTAGAAGACCCAGAGAGGCAATGGCACCCCACTCCAGTAATCATGCCTGGAAAATTCCATGGATGGAGGAGCCTGGTGGGATGCAGTCCATGGGGTCGCTAAGAGTCAGACACGGCTGAGTGACTTCACTTTCGCTTTCATGCACTGGAGAAGGAAATGGCAACCCACTCTAGTGTTCTTGCCTGGAGAATCCCAGGGATGGAGGAGCCTGGCGGCCTGCCGTCTATGGGGTCGCACAGAGGCAGACACGACTGAAGCAACTTAGCAGCAGAAGCATGTAGAGGATCATGTCATCTGCAAACAGTGAGAGTTTTACTTCTTTTCCAATTTGGATTCCTTTTATTTCTTTTTCTGCTCTGATTGCTGTGGCCAAAGCTTCCAAAACTATGTTGAATAATAGTGGCGAAAGTGGGCACCGTTGTCTTGTTCCTGACTTTACGGGAAATGCCTTCATTTTTCACCATTGAGGATAATGTTCGCTGTGGGTTTGTCATATATAGCTTTTATTATGTTGAGGTATGTTCCTTCTTGGAGAAGGCGATGGCACCCCACTCCAGTAGTCTTGCCTGGAAAATTCCCATGAATGGAGGAGCCTGGTAGGTGCAGTCCATGGGGTCACTAAGAGTCAGACACGACTGAGTGACTTCACTTTCACTTTCCACTTTCATGCGTTGAAGAAGGAAATGGCAACCCACTCCAGTGTTCTTGCCTGGAGAATCTCAGGGACAGGGCATCCTGATGGCCAGCCATCTATGGGGTCGCACAGAATCAGACACGACTGAAATGATGCAGCAGCAGCAGCATGTTCCTTCTATTCCTGCTTTCTGGAGGGTTTCTATCATAAATGAATGTTGAATTTTGTCAAAGGCTTTCTCTGCATCTATTGAGATAATCATATGGCTTTTAATTTCCAATTTGTCAATGTGGTGTATTACATTGATTGATTTGCAGATATTGAAGAATCCTGGCATCCCTGGGATAAAGCCCACATGGTCACTGTGTATGATCTTTTTAATGTTGTTTGATTCTCATTGCTAAAATTTTGTTAACAATTTTTGCATCTATGCTTATCAGTGATATTGGCCTGTAGTTTTCTTTTTTTGTGGCATCTTTGTCAGGTTTTGGTATTAGGGTGATGGCAGCCTCATAGAATGAGTTTGGAAGTTTATTTTCCTCTGCAATTTTCTGAAAGAGTTTGAGCAGGATAGGTGTCAGCTCTTTTCTGAATTTTTGGTAGAATTCAACTGTGAAGGCTTCTAGACCTGGGCTTCTGTTTGCTTGAATATTTCTGATTGCAGTTTCAATTTTCGTGCTTGTGATGGGTCTGTTAAGATTTTCTATTTCTTCCTGGTTCAGTTTTGGGAAGTTTTACTTTTCTAAGAACTTGTCCATTTCTTCCACGTTGTTCACTTTATTGGCATATAATTGCTGATAGTAGTCTCTTATGATCCTATGTATTTCTGTGTTGTCTGTTGTGATATCTCCATTTTCATTTCTAATTTTATTGATTTGATTTTTCTCCCTTTGTTTCTTGATGAGTCTGGCTAATGGTTTGTCAATGTTATTTATCCTTTCAAAGAACCAACTTTTGGCTATGTTGATTTTTGCTATGGTCTCTTGTTTCTTTTGCATTTCTTTCTGCCCTAATTTTTAAGATTTCTTTCCTTCTAATAATCCTGGGGTTCTCCATTTCTTCCTTTTCTAGTTGCTTTAGGTGTAGAGAACCTGCCTGACTTCAGGCTTTACTACAAAGCCACAGTCATCAAGATAGTATGGTACTGGCACAAAGGCAGAAATATAGATCAATGGAACAAAATAGAAAGCCCAGAGATAAATCAACACGCTTATGGACACCTTATCACCAACAAAGGAGGCAAGAATATACAACGGGTTATAGACAATCTCTTTAACAAATAGTGGTGGGAAAACTGGTCAACCACTTGTAAAAGAATGAAACTAGAGCACTTTCTAACACCATACACAAAAATAAACTTAAAATGGATTAAAGATCTAAACGTAAGAGCAGAAACTATAAAACTACTAGAGGAGAACATAAGCAAAACACTCTCTAACATAAATCACAGCAGGATCCTGTATGACCCACCTCCCAGAATATTGGAAATAAAAGCAAAAATAAACAAATGGGACCTAATTAAACTTAAAAGCTTTTGCATAACAAAGGAAACTATACGCAAGGTGAAAAGAGAGTCTTCGGAATGGGAGAAAATAATAGCAAATAAAGCAACTGACAAACAGATAATCTCAAAAAATGCAAGCAACTTATGCAGCTCAAATGCAGAAAAATAAACGACCCAATCAAAATATGTGCCAAAGAACTATATAGACATTTCTCCAAAGAAGACACACAAATGGCTAACAGACACATGAAAAGATGCTCAACATCACTCATTATCAGAGAAATGCAAATCAAAACCACAATGGGGTAACATTTCATTCCGGTCAGAATGGCTGCGATCCAAAAGTCTACAAGCAATAAATGCTAGAGAGGGCATGAAGAAAAGGGAACCCTCTTACACTGTTGGTGGGAATGCAAACTAGTACAGCCACTATGGAGAATAGTGTGGAGATTCCTTAAAACACTGGAAATAGAACTGCCTTATGACCCAGCAATGCCACTGCTGGGCATACACACCGAGGAAACCAGAACTGAAAGAGACACGTGTACCCCAATGTTCATTGCAGCACTGTTTATAATAGCCAGGACATGGAAACAACCTAGATGTCCATCAGCAGATGAATGGATAAGAAATCTGTGGTATATATACACAATGGAGTATTTCTCAGCCATTAAAAAGAATATATTTGAATCAGTTCTAATGAGGTGGATGAAACTGAAGCCGATTATACAGAGTGAAGTAAGCCAGAAAGGAAAACACCAATACAGTATACTCATGAATATATATGGAATTTAGAAAGATGGTAACGATAACACTGTATGTGAGATAGCAAAAGAGACACAGATGTATGGTCTTTTGGACTCTGTGAGAGAGGGAGAGGGTGGGATGATATGGAGAATGGCATTGAAACATGTATGGTATCATATAAGAAACTAATCGCCAGTATAGATTTGATGCAGGATACAGGATGCTTGGGGCTGGTGCACTGGGATGATCCAAGAAATTGTATGGGGAGGGAGGTGAAAGGGGGAGTTCAGGATTGGGAAAACGTGTACACCCATGGCAGATTCATGTTGATGTATGGGAAAACCAATAAAATATTGTAAAGTTAAATAAATAAATAAAAATCTGGAAAAAAATTCCTCCTTATTAAAAAAACAAATAAATAAAAGTTAATCAAACTCTTTTTTAATTTTTTTTTATTTTTTAATTTTAATTTTTATTTATTTTTTTTTAATTTTAAAATCTTTAATTTTTACATGCGTTCCCAAACATGAACCCCCCTCCCACCTCCCTCCACACAATGGAGTATTACTCAGCTGTAAAAAAGAATTCATTTGAATCAGTTCTGATGAGATGGATGAAACTGGAGCCGATTATACAGAGTGAAGTAAGCCAGAAAGAAAAACACCAATACAGTATACTAACACATATATATGGAATTTAGAAAGATGGCAATGACAACCCTGTATGCAAGACAGGAAAAAAGACACAGATGTGTATAATGGACTTTTGGACTCAGAGGGAGAGGGAGAGGGTGGGATGATTTGGGCTAATGGCACTGAAACATGTATACTATCATGTAAGAATTGAATCGCCAGTCTATGTTTGACACAGGATACAGCATGCTTGGGGCTGGTGCATGGGGATGACCCAAACTCTTTTTAAAAAGGTAATTTAATGCCTTAGTTTTATTTCACTTTCTATTTCACATAAAATTCCAACTTCCAACTTTAGAATGCATACACTGTAAATATGCAAAATCAAAATAAATTAAAAAATTTTGTTATTAATTTGCAATTCATAGTCACTTAAAATATAATTATTGCATTTAATACTGTATAATATTGAAGTCATTGATTATTGGAAAAAAGGAAAATAATTTATTCCTTTTCAATATAAATATTAATTTTCCAAGTATTAAAGTCTTTTTTTTCACTTTAAAAACACATAGATGTTCACTTTACTGTCAATGATTTTTATCAAAATCTATACATTTTCTTAATGTATAAAAATATAATCTTTACTTTGAGAATCAGAAATCTACATGTAAATTTTTTAGAATATAATCTGAAGTATGAAATAATGCCTATGTTCTTAGTGAAAATCATTAACATGCTTTGTCTTCTAAAGTCAATCTCTGCAATTAATGCTAAACTGAATTTTTTCTTGCTCAGAATCCTATTAAACTTTTAAGTTTCTTATATTGATACATTCTGCACTCTAAACTCAGTAAATATGATTGTTTATATAACAGCCACTCGTTTATAAAATCAGCTATTTTTGGTGAAGCAAATTATTTTTAATATTTGACAAATAGTGTGGTGAAATTTGTTTTCTTATTTTTTTTACTTTTGATTAGATATTAAAATATGTTGTAAAAGTAAAATCAATAAAGCCTGAGGGATTCTTTTCTCCATAGTTAGATTTCAGGTAATTGATTGTCTACATGTCAGCAAAATTTTTGAAACATTAAAATTAGGAATAAAATAATGTTTTAGGAAACATATTTCTCTTGCTGAATTAAGGTCCTCTTTGAAAATGACATATTTATTGTTTTTCATTCCTTGACTAGTTCCTGCTTTGTCAGAAACTTTTAAGGAGACAATTTCTTAAAATTTAGTTTCATTAATTCTATGATTTTCTTCATTAATTCTATGTGTCAATATATTATTTATTTTAAGATTTTAGATTTAGCTAATGATTAAGGATTGCAGTTGAATGTGAAAGAAAAATGAGAAGACAGTGCTAATAGCATTTTCTTCAAATGTGTTAGACACTCTGGGTTTAGGTAAAGATTGAATAGCATATCAGGTATGTATATGTGTATTGTTAATTCTAGCTGCATCACATAGATATTATTAATTGCATTTCTAGTAAAAACTCTGTATATTATTTTAATTTCCATCTTTACTCTTTGTTCCCTTTTATACCCCAACAGTTTACTGAAATAAATCCTGACTCTTTTTTTCCTTTTTCTTAAAACATCTACAACCACTTAGCTTCGTAATTTCCTTTTACTTCTATAGTATTCACATTTTGGTCCACTTTGTTCTCACAAAATTACAGATATTCTTCCCCTTCATATATTCAGTTATTTACTTTTTTGATTATTGATTCTTAACTACTTTTATTAGAAATCCATATCTATTTTAATATTATCTTCACCACCATCCCAGATTTATATTTTAACTGACTTTTCTTCTGTATTGTAATTTTTCTTTTGGGAGGCTGATATATTGAACAATACCCTTGAAACAAAGAAGGAAGCTTGATACTGAGAAAAAAGAAGCAGGCTTTTTTGACCAAAAAAAAAAAAAAAAAAAGATGGGGGGCGGGGTGCAGGCTGTTCTATAAAGTAAAAAAAAAAAAAAAAAAAAAGTTTACTGAGGCTAACTTACATAAGGGTAAAATAAAGCAGATGATAATCCAGAAGTATTGACAACTGCACTTAGCATTACTGAAAGTTGTAAACTAGAATCCGACTTCCAAGGGAAAAGCACAACTTCACTGAAGGAAACCAGGTTTTCTCCTCCCCCAGTGACCATTAACCATCTGTGTCAACAGAGGTCTCACATCAGATGACAGTTAGACAGTTCAGTCATTCAGTCATGTCCGCTCTCTGAAACCTCATGGACTGCAGAACATCAGGCCACTCAGTCCATCACCAACTTCCAGAGCTTGCTCAAACTCGTGTTCATCAAGTCAGTAATGCCATCCAAACATCTCATCCTCTGTGCTCCCCTTCTTCTCTCAACTTCAGTCTTTTCCAGCATCAGGATCTTTTCTAATCAGTCAGTTCTTCCCATCAGGTGGCCAAAGTATTGGAACTTCAGCTTCACCTTCAGCACTCCCAATGAATATTCAGGACTGATTTCATTTAGGATTGACTAGCTGGATCTCCTTGCAGTCCAAGGGACTCTCAAGGGTCTTCTCCAACACCACAGTTCAAAAGCATCAATTCTTTGTTGCTCAGCTTTCTTTATAATCCAACTCTCACATCCATACATAACTGCTGTAAAAATCATAGCTTTGACTAGACAGACTTCTGTTGGCAAAGTAACATCATGGCTTTCTAATATGCTATCTAAGTTTGTTAAAACGTTTCTTCCAAGGAGCAAGTTTCTTTTAATTTCATAGCTTCAGTCACCATCTGCAGTGTTTGTAGCCCCCAAAAATAAGTCCCTCAGATTTGTGTGCCAGAGAAGTCCACACATCATTACATTTAAAAGTGACACTGTTATATTTTTAAATGGATAACCAACTAGGGCCTACTGTATAGCACAGGGAACCCTGATCAATGTTATGTGGAAATCTGAATGGGAGGATGTTTGAGGGAATTTAAGGGAGGACAGATACATGTATGTACATGGCTGAGTTCCTTTGCTGTCTACCTAAAGCTATCACAATATTGCTAATTGTTATACTGCAATGCTAACTGAAAAATTTAATGCAGTCAAAACAAAAATAAATAAATAAAGGTGTGTGAACTGGAACACACAGAGGAGGCAGAACCAAGGGGACACTAGATTCTGTGCCTGCAATCCAGGCCCTCAGCCATGGCAATTGAGCCTTCAGTCCCTGGAAACTCAATAATACCATAAATATAGCCAACACAACTTTAGCTTCCCAGCCACTGCAGAAAAGCAGGAACAATGGTAGAGACCAGGAAACTTACAACAAAGGACACAGAAGAGCTTCCTATAGTGGGCTACTACAATGGCAATGAAGCCTGTAACCTAGAGAATCTTAGAATCTCAGATGTGAAACCAGACTCCACCCCTCAAAATGCCCATGGCAGCAACATTTGCAACATTGAAAGAAGCAAGCTACTGATTACTGTGAGTAACAAGAAGCGATAATGAGGAAAAGGATTCATAACTTTGAGAGAGGTAGTTCAGTTCATTTCAGTTCAGTCGCTCAGTCTTGTCTGACTCTTTGCGACCCCATGAATCACAGCATGCCAGGCCTTCCTGTCCATCACCATCTCCGGGAATTCACTCAAACTCATGTCCGTCGAGTCAGTGATGCCATCCAGCCATCTCATCCTTAGTCGTCCCCTTCTCCTCCTGTCCCCAACCCCTCCCAGCATCAAAGTCTTCTCGAAAGAGTCAACTCTTTGCATGACGTGGCCAAAGTACTGGAGCTTCAGCTTTAGCATCATTCCTTCCAAAGAAATCCCATGGCTGATCTCCTTCAGAATGGACTGGTTGGATCTCCTTGCAGTCCAAGGGACTCTCAAGAGTCTTCTCCAGCACCACAGTTCAAAAGCATTAATTCTTCGGCCCTCAGCCTTCTTCACAATCCAACTCTCACATCCATACATGACTACTGGAAAAATGATAGCCTTGACTAGACAGATCTTAGTCGGCAAAATAAGGTCTCTGCTTTTGAATATGCTATCTATGTTGCTCATAACTTTTCTTCCAAAGAGCAAGAGTCTTTTAATTTCATGGCTGCAATCAGATCTGCAGTGATTTTGGAGCTCAAAAAAAAATAAAGTCTGACACTGTTTCCACTGTTTCCCCATCTATTTCCCACAGAGTGATGGGACTGGATTCCATGATCTACATTTTCTGAATGTTGAGCTTTAAGCCAACTTTTTCACTCTTCTCTTTCACTTTCATCAAGAGGCCTTTTAGCTCCTCTTCACTTTCTGCCATAAGGGTGGTGCCATCTGCACAGCTCAGGTTATTGATATTTCTCCTGGCAATCTTGATTCCAGCTTGTGTTTCTCCCAGTCCAGCGTTTCTCATGATGTACTCTACATATAAGTTAAATAAGCAGGGTGACAATAGACAGTGTTGACGTACTACTTTTCCAATTTGGAACAAGTCTGTTG